>NW_027121530.1:0-33944 GCF_030686945.1 Centruroides vittatus
GCTCCATCAATGGCAATGGTGATAGAGTTGCCTTTTTGCTTGTTAAGTTTTTGGAAAAATTTTAAGTTTCCTGTCATATGACATGCTTGCATCTGACATCCGTCTTTGCACCTGAGTCGATGATCCAGTCACTGCCAACATTTATTTTATATGATTGTACCTTTAGTACTTGTCTATCACTTTGTTTATCCTTTTCTACACAAACAGTGGACTCGTGTTTCTTATCATAATTCTTGTGAACATTTTTATTTGTTCTTTGTCTCTTAAAAGCATCTTCACTTGTCATATTTTTGTTGTTTAAATGCCAACATTCATTTTTATAATGATTACTTTTGTGGCAGTAAGTGCAAAATTTCTTTTCTTTGTAGTTCCACTTTTCTGCATTTTTGCTTTTAAACGCTAAGGCTTGTCCCGACGAACTTTGTTCACCTTGTAAATGCCTTTCATATTCATCTATCAATTTACTTGTTATATATCCTTGAGTTAGTTCTTTTTCACCCTTACTTTCCAGTGCAGTTATTAAAGTAGAATATGACTCTGGTAAACTACATAACAGTATAGCACCATAAGTGTGACTCTTTGATCTGTTCACCAATGCTTTCCAGGCATTCCTTCAATCCAAGAATATCTTTTATGTGATCCTGCATTTTCGTGTTCTCACTATACTTTATAGAATAAAGCTTTCTAAGCAAAATAATTTGCTTGTTAACTTAGCTCGTTCGTCGACACTTTTTAACTTTTGCCACGTTTCCGAAGCCGTCGATTCATGTATTACATGAATTATATGAGAATCTGAAATATTTAAGCATATTAATGCTCTAGTAGTACGACCACGCTTATAGTATGCATCGTCTGGTTTTTCAGGTTTAACGCCGAATACTGCATCATATAAACTTTCTTTAATTAATAGCTTGTTTATTCGAAACTTCCATATTGAATAATTTATATCATTTCATTTTTCAATACTATTATTATCTTCCTTTGAAACTGCCATTTGTGACGATTTACTTTTGCCAAGAGAAAAAAATAATTCCAAGATGGAGCTATAACATCAGAACAACGACAGTCGAGGCGCCTTTTGCGGTAATCACTAACTCGTTGTCAATGATTAAACACGGACGTCTAACATTAATTTCACAGTTACAGCTTAAAGTAGCGCTTTAGTTAAAAAACTACAATATTTAAATAAAGAGATGTAAAGAATTGAGCATTTTCTCTTTCCGAAAATGTGAACGAAGTAAAGAGATAGGAGATGTATAATTATATTAAAAATATAGTATTTTCTTATTCTTTAGATAACTTCCAGAGTCATTTTATACAATTTAATCCTTCTTAATGTTTCCATAATATTTTTATTAACGGTCACTTCGACTTTTTTATTTTCGCAACATAATACCGTATTATACACACAAGCGTCCATTTTGCTTTACACGTGTAACAGATGTAAAAGCTGCTTTATCTTTGCTGCAGCGACCTCTTGCAGCAATCGTTTAAAAACGGTTCGCACATTGCAGCGCTGCATTTAGAAACGGGTTTCACCCCCGTATTCACCAACGCGAGTTAAACAGAGAGTTGACCAACTCGAAGTCAGATTACGAGTTACTCTTCTTTCGTATTCAGATAAAAATTTAACTCTAGAGTTTCGTTACTATAGAGCACCGATTCTCAAAGTAGAGGTCGCGACACCCAAGGCAGTCACGAAAAATAGACTGCCAGATCAATTTTTTTTTTCAAATATTCTATAAATTTACTATGGATTCATGTTTAGAAATAATAGAAATAAAAAATATATAAAATAATTTTTACTTAAATAAATTGCACATATAAATAATGAAAACAATACAAATATTTTAATACGAGCCTAATATTCATAAATTTGTGCGCTATTGGGGAATTCCCCGAGTTCCACTCTATACCTAAACTATGATAGAACAACATTGTCATTTGGAACGGTGTTCGCGTAGGTTAGTAAGTAGTTAAATGTGCCGAGGTGTATCTAGGGAAAGTTACATCCACAGTGGTTTCCCGTTGCCTTCTCTGGGGCGCGATATTACGCGATAGGAAATGCCTTCCGGGAGGTCTTGTAAGAAAAACTTGCCCCTATTCAGGTGTTACAAACATGGAGAAAACCCGGAAACCTCCACGTGGCCAGCCCGTCCGAGCGCGGCGCGAACCCGCGAACGAACTCCCTAGTGTTTAGGGACAAAATTGCTCGGCCACTGGTGGGCTACTTAAATTTATGTTATTTTAATTATACAAATAGTAATTTTTTGCAAATTGTATTTAGTGTTTCCAAGGCTAAGAAAGTGATGATCTCGAAATTATTATACTTGTGAGACATCACCTGTGATAACTGTAAATTTGTCATGATTGCGACGGCCTTTTAATGTATTTGTATAATTTTGTAATCTATTTTTATAATTTGTATAATTTATATTTATGTATGAACAACTGAAAATAGACGTATTGAGTTCGAAATGCATTTTGAGTGTTCTGTATTATATAATTGTCAAAAATAGAGCAACTTATTGTAGAGTAATGATTATTTGACATCTTATTAAATAAAGATTGTGTAATTTAATCTCGTTTACTGGTGTGATATGCCAGCATGTATATGTGTCTATTTGATCTAGACTAAGTGTAATTGGTATGTAAAAAATAGGTCTAAATTGGAATAAAACTACGTTTTGTTATTGTAGACATTTACAAGAAATAAAAGATTAAAATGTTTCATATTTATGAGTAGGTCAAGCTTGTAGTGTTTTCTGTCGACTGCAAATTTAACATCTTTGGTTCTGTTGGTCGAACTGTGAACAGAATAACTATTGGCACAAGCTTTTACCTTAAACGTGCAGAAGAAAGTGTTATGCTGCCATCCATGACAAAGTCATATGGAGATGGAATATGTTATTTCTTGTTCTTATAAACTAAACAATAAAATAGATTTCTATTTATATATATAAATTAAAAGTTCTTATTACGTTTCTCTCTTCATTCGCATAATGACTGTCACTACATATTTCCAAACGAATTATCAAAAGAGAAAATTGAAATAACAAAAGTAAGTATCAAAACCTTAAACGAAAAATTAGGTGGTTTGCCTTAAATTTTTATTATTTTAAACTTGTATAGTTACTCAGGAAAATTATTTTGGTATTTAAAATAATGAAAATTAATGACGTTAACCTATTACATATAAAGTCAAAGTTTCATTTGAATTAAGTACTTCTAATTTAACATGCATTGTTAGTAAGTTAGAGTCCAGTTAAGAATACTTAATAAAAAATTGTTAGATTTCGTGTTCAAAATGTTACGCAACTCGTTACTGCATTTTTTTGCGGCAACGAGTTGCGTAACTTTTCCGGCGTAACATTTAAAACTGCGCGCGAAGCCTCTGTTATATTTTATTTAAAAAATTTCGTGTAATCAATTACTGTACAAAGTGAATTAATCTACAGTAACTGCCCAATACTAACGATCTTTAAAATTTAAATTTCCAACGAATTCATTTTTGTTAGTCATTTAAATTTTAAACTTATTATTATTAACTATATATTTAATCCTCTCCCTCTATCTCGCGGGGGTGGGGGATTTCGAAAAATCTCTTCTTACTTGTACATTCTCGTGATGTACCCTAAATGTGTACCAAATTTCAACTCCTAATGCGTTATTATTGCATCAACCCATCTCGATTATATATATAGATTATTTAAACTTCTTGTACTGAAGCAGCGTATACATGCTGACAGAGAAGAGTATCGTTTGACACGAACAAAAGCATTGCAATGGCGACGATCAGCAAAAGAAAAGGCGTGGGCTGTAGCCATGAAGACTGCATTTGACTATTACAATTATATTCTGTGGTCCTCCTTGCTGTTTCAGATGCCAAATGTTTACATATATAAATATAGGATCTCCAGGAAGCAATAATGATGCACATATTTAAAAAAAAATTCTCACTCTTTTTTAACATGCCTACAAATTATAAACGTCTTAGAATTAGGGGAAAGAATTGGCGGAGAAATTGTGCCACCTTTAATTATTAGTAACTCTCCTTTTTCTTTACAGCCAACTTTAATGAACCCGTTCCAAATAAAACAGAGAAAAAACATTCAATTTTAGATTATCTAGAGCTCGACGAGTAGTGGAAAATGCCTTTGGAAGATTAAAAGCAAGATTTCGAAGGATTTCTAAACGAGTGGATAATAGGATTGATATATCAAAACAAGTTATTAAAACTTCCTATTGTATTTTAAATTCTGACATTGCTAATATTAAATAATGTATAAAATTTTAATTAAGTAACACTTTGTTCTAAAATTATTAATATAAATTAATTTTTATGTGAACAGTTCTCATAACTTGAAGGGTTAAATGAAACTCCCTGTAACTGAAAATTCTTTTTTAAACAAGTTCTTGAAAATCAGGAGACAGAGTACATGAATTTTGTAACAAACCGATATTTTGGGGTAAAATGTACGATATTACCTAAGTTCGAAGCGAGTGAACGTAACTGTTGAAAGAACGTAACGGTTTGGAGAAACTGTTTACTGCAGGAGTCGGAAAGTGCGGCTCTTCGACATAAATCTCACCTCATCTCAAGCAGTCTTATAACTTATGAGTTTACAAAATAGAGCCGCCGAACAAACTTCAACTCGTACGGCATACTCTCTACCATTCCTTAGCCTGTCCGAACATGACCATTCGCGTTGATTAATACGAATCGCATACCAGTTGTAGCATTTAAAGCATATCTATATATATAAACTATTGAACGAGTGTCCGTCCGTCTGTGTAACGTTATGCTAAAAAAGGCCACTAGAGGCGCCCCTGTCGTGTGTCGTATTTCGCACATTTAAGTTAACAATATAAATTATTGTTTACATTAACAGTATAAATTGTTATTATTCATTTGGCCAATAGCCAATAACAATATAAATAATTTAGTATACAGTATTTGTAATATGAATTTATTATTGTCACGGAATGCGTATAACGCGCACTAGGGGGCGTCCTTCAACACAGTTGATCGGCGATCGGCCAAGCAGTTAAGGCCTGGTACTCACATGCGGCAACGGATGACGGAAACGGTTGCCGTTCCGTCGTCTTTTTGTGTCGCGTGTACTCAGATGCGGAAAATGGTCTACAATTGAAACGCGCGCCATCTTCCAGTTGTAATTATAAACAGCTATTCAGAGTAGACGAAAATGGCGCCGACGAAGACTGTTTTATTATATCAGTTAAACTTTTTAAGTTTACTAACAATCCTATCTCAGATAAAAAAGCCACAGAAGCGGCGATTTTGGGTACGGAAAATATTTCGATGCCGTTCCAAATTAGGAATTTTGAATACTTTGATACCCGAATTAAGATTACACGATCCCGAATACTTCATGCAGTAAGTACAGTACAGTGCGTCTCTTCAAACATTAATATTTCACCTCATCTCAAGCAGTCTTATAACTTATGAGCGAATAAATGAAATATATTTTATCTAAATATAGGTTTCTCCGAATGCCCATCGAGACATTCGCGAAGTTATTAAGATTAATTGAGCCTGACATTACGAAACAAAATACCCGATGGCGTGATGCAATATCAGCTCACGATCGACTTTGTTTGACATTAAGGTAAAATTAATTATTTCATACTATAAGTAGTAATCAATCTCGTTGTAACCATCTCGATGTTGTCACCTTCATATTTTAAAGCTGGATTTTATTTAAGCCTCGATGTGGCTCTAGTATTTTTGGTATCTTGTTTCTCATGACAATCTGGCTCTTCTCACTTGACAAACTGCCGACCCTTGGTCTAGTCCAACAGAATAAGCAGCCCTGAGGAACAGTTCCAGTTCCAGAAATAAAACTCGATTTTCCACCTCTGACAGGATTAAAAAGGTTCAGGACAGAAAGAGTGAAATATCGAAAAATAAATAAGATAACGGTTTACAAATACAGTGGGTGATCGATTAACGAATATAATCCGTTCCAAGAGTTTGTTTGCTATCCGAATTGTTCATTAACCCAAGGACAACGCCAGCCAATGGGCCGGGGGCAAGCTAATGTAAATTGATAGAGGATATGAATTGTATGTAAATAAAATAAAAACGATTCATAAAGTTTTAATCATTTACTATGTACCGGAAAAGAAATATTTTAATGAAAACATTTTCATGGTTAAAATTAGAATATGGAAAAATCCCTCTTCCTTTGTTTTACTAATTCTTTGTTTTTATTTTCAAAACTTGACTAAAAATAAGAAAATTATAAATAATTTTCTTTTATTAAAATTTCGCTAAACATAATTAACATTCATATTACTTTCGTCTGTTGTGTTTAAGTTTGCCTTCTTTGTGAACTTCTATTTACACTAGTCACAAGTGTAAGGCTTTTCTCCAGTGTGGGTTCGAAAATGTTTAAATAAGTTCGCCTTTTGTGTAAATTTTCGTTTACACTCGTCACAAGTGTAAGGCTTTTCTCCTGTATGGATTCTTTTATGAGTTTGCAAACTTTGTTTCGTTGTAAAGCTCTGTTCACACTCGTCACAACTGTAAGGCTTTTCTCCTGTATGAATTCTTTCATGAGTTTTCAAATGTTGTTTAGTTTTGAAATTCTTCTTACAGTGATTACATGAAAACTTCTTTTGGTTCCTTTGTCCTGCAATTTATAAAATTGCTTTAAATATTTTATCGATATATAATAAAAACTTTCTTAAATAAAAACAATAAATAAATCAATAATAATATTTAATTTAAATATAAAAATTATTATTTAAAGAGATTTCTGTATCAAAACACACAAAATTAATGTTAGAGATAATAATGTTCGTGTATAAAAATATATTATGTTACTAATATTTTCAACAACAGCTAATCAGGGACGACATATTAAAGTAAACAATTTCTATAAAACATTTTAAAAGTGTATTTATGTCTTCGTGAATATTCTTTTTATATCCTTGCAGCAGATCCTTTGCTTCTTTTTAAATGAACAGCATTGATGTAAGTAATGCAATTCAACTAATATACACTTTCTTCTATACACTTGGAAAATATTTTCTTTTAAACTGTGTTTCGTCCAAAGAACTGAAAGTAATAACAACATTCATGAAATAAAAAACGGCATAAAATTTAATTTTACGTGACTTTTAATATTAGAATGTATTATTCATATTCTTATTGATTTCTATTATTAAATAAAAAATTGTATAATATGCTAGATTTAGACGTTAAAAACTATTGTATTTTTTAAAGGCTTATGTAAAGTATACTTTCCTAATAACTCCTCGATAAGAGGAACTCACAACGTTGGAACGTGTGAATTACAAATTCTGAAGAGTGAATCGTGGATTTCATTCCCGCAAGATTGAATTTCGTTCGTTTCCTGTTTAGTTCGTTTGTTGTATTTTCAGGATGAAAAGTATCTGAATAGAAAAATACAACGATTTTAATTAAATATCAGACAAATTTATATTCAAAGGATGTTGTAGAGTGACTTAAATTTCTATTCTTTAGGCTAAATCATTCAAAATATATATAAATTCTATCTTTAAATAACATGATATTTACAGATAAACAATGTACACATTTACTAAAACACTAATAAATTTTTATGATGAAGTGTAATTCGTGAATTTTATAAAAATTCTTTTAAACTGATGTCTATACGTAAAGTATCTATACATAATGCAAAAATAAGTCTAAATTGGAATTGCTATTGTAGACGTTTACATTGACTAACTACCTATAATATGAAACAGAGAATAGAACATTATGACTAAGCTTGTAATATTCTCAGTCAACTGCAAATTTAACGTTTTTGGCTCTGTTGGTCGAACTGTCGATTTATTCTAGTCATAGTTTGACCAACGAGCCAAAAATGTTAACTTATCACAAGCTTTTCCCTAAAACATGGAGAAAAAAGCGTTATTGTTTGGGTATAAATGGTAGTCTATGGAGATGGAAAGGGTGTGGTTACTGATGAAATATGTACGGAGAATGTAGATATACAGTAGATTCTCCTATAACACGGATTCGTATAACACGGCGAAAAAAACGCAGTCGTGTTCGTATAACACGGTAAAACGTCATCGCCGACTCGTGTCGCGACAGGATTGGTCGAATCTAGACCAATAGCAAATATTGTACAAACCGTTGAGTTTAAATGAGCAGCGGACCTACTAAAAGTCTATTTATTGATTAACGGCCATAAAAATTATATTTATATTGATGATGTTTCCAAAGTTCGGCGTATTTTTCGCAGGAAAATAACTTATCGGGAAACACGCGCCCGCCGTTCAATGAGCCGCTCCGCGACGAAAACAAGCTTAAGCAATGGCGTCGTCAAACGGTGCACACTCGGTAAGTGATCCTACAATTTTTTGTTTATACCATAGTTTATATTGATTATTCACAAAAAGTTATACGTGATTTGGAAATGTTGAGTCAAATTAGTCTAGAATCGATTAATTTTATAGAAGAAAACCTTTTAAACAGTTGTAGCCCCTAAATTGCACACGTGCCGGGCTGTGATTGGCTCATGTGTTTAAGTGACTCGTACAACACGGACTCATATAACACGGAACGTATCTACCGTGTTATAGAAGGTCTACAGTATTTCAAAACAGAATGCAAAAACTTCCGCTGGAAAACTATGGATCTTGAATATCTTCCATTTTATTCATGATAATGATCCAGAACACAATCTTATAAAGTGGCTGCGGTAAATTTGCCAAAAAATGATTGAGTAACCGACAGACTTTGATCTTAAATGTAATCGAATATTTTTAGAATGAATTAAGTCGAAAAATTCGGAGACTTAAAATTACTAACAAAAATGAAGTGAAAAGCACGTTGGAACAACCATGATCAGAAAATTGCCACAGAAAACTTATTTATAGACGATCACTGCCAAACAGATTGAACGCTGTGCTGGAATGAAAAGTCAACAAGATATTGAAATATTCAGTCTTTTGGTGTAACTAAATTTAAATTAAAATTAAGGTGATCTGTTCCATTACCATTGTTACGTAGAATTGCCTAAAATTGTTATTAGAGGCGCAATCTTCAAGGAGCGTAATCAGTGAAGCAATTCTAGTATTCGATTGCGGTTTATAGAATAGATTTTTGACGGCACGAAATCAATCTTTTCCATTACGCTAATGATACTAGATGCGAGACCTCAGAACACCAGGCAAATTTCTCAAAGCCTCTTATTTTTATATCATAGATTTATTATTTAAAAATAAGTACTTTCATTCGCAATTATAACTGGGCCGTTTTTATATAGTTGTTTGTGAAGAGTGAAGTTTTATAGTCAGGCCCCACTTGCTCCTCTTGGTACATGCGGCCCGGGCTGAACTTCATAAAAGGGTGTGCGCACAAATTACGTTCTCATTTTCTTTCAATTTGTTATTTCCTTTTTCTCTTTGTTCCAGTTTGTCCAAGTTTTCGTACCCCTTCTTTCTTTGAACGTCCAACAAAACTCAAATTCTTGCAAAACTTTTATCTGTGTATGAATAATAGAAAATGCATAAACTGAATAAAATTTAATGAAATAAAACGAACATCCAATAAAGTTCAACCCCCTCTCTCCCCATGTTCGACTTTGTCGAACTTGTCTAAATTTAGGTCCTTGCCTAACGATGACCCCAAACTGTTAAGAAGGTCAGAACTACACGAGATTCAAAGTGAAGAGAAGAACGTCACTAATAACAAGTGACTTTCAGATAATATCCCTTATACATTGTATATAAAATTACAGTATAGGCTTAATCTAAGCTAAAGGTAACTTCTACAAATAAAACTTATAGATTAATACATAAATTATTTTCTAAACGAATTTATTATTTTTTATATTCATAAACACGAGTTGATTATAAGCTGATACATATTTTGCGCAAATATTAACTAAATATTAAACGTTTTATCGATTTCGATTCGGCATCATAGTTATATAGTTGGCGGTGCAGTGACGTCAGTTACCTCGTGAGGTTAATCTTTTTTTCTTCATTGCAGTTTTAAATATGTTTGCAAATTGTGTATTTTAAAGTTACTTTATTAAATTTAAAATATAAACTTTTAAAGAACATAGCCGTATCGTGTCACTTCTATTACAAACTTTTTAAAAATGTTTTCTTCGTGCCACATAACGTTGTATTATCCAATACAAAGTAACGATCTAACGAAGCCGTTAGCTTCAACCTTAATCTAATTTAAACTTATTTCTATTGAAATAAATTTGTTTGATCTGAATGTTGTCAATAAATTTAATATTAATAACTCTGCTTCTTGCCCTTACATTATTATTCGACGTATTTTCGGTTTCTATTTTAGGGCTTACCAAACACAGCAATCGAGTATTTCAAAACAATTTATTACCCTTTACTAATTATAACATTTATTACAATTGTGAATAATTGTTTACTCGATTGCCGTGTGTGATAAGCCTTAAATATAATTGACAACAAACTCCGTTTATGCAAGAATTACGTTGGGTAACACGACATCTGATTCTTTTCTTATTCAGCATCAAACACAAGACCGTGTTATTTATTAAACACTTGGCACTTTTTCACTTCTATTAGTTGAGACGAGATTTTATTTCACTCGTTTCGGGCATTTCGCCCCTCTTCCGTCAACTAATAAAACCATATACAACATTTGAAATAATATAACACACACCGATAGATACCACAAAAATTAATTTAAAACGTACCGTTAATTTTTTGAACTCAAGGCTGCGCGTGCACAGCACAATTTGGACCTCAAAGTTACAGCAACAAATGTACATGTTCTACGTACGGCTAATTAAATTGTGAAATTTCCTTTAAAATATGTAAACAGACAGGTTTATTTTATACATATCGGTATATTAAGCATACTCGGTATCTTACTTTTTAAATTCGAACGCAATAAATTTTTAATCTTCTTTTTTACTAACTTTTTTCTTTTCTTCATTGTTGTTTTATCTTGACATAAAGCAATAAACGTTTGGACCTGGTGTTAACTAAAAGACTCACTTTTCATCTAGCGCTAGCTCGTTATTATGCAGTTGTTTGTTGACTATTTGCATATTCTGCTGGTTATGACGAATGATTGAGTTCAAGAATTGAGTTCAAGAAATTAACGAGTACGTTTTAAATTAATTTTTGTGGTATCTATCGGTGTGTGTTATATTATTTCAAATGTTGTATATGGTTTTATTAGTTGACGGAAGAGGGGCGAAATGCCCGAAACGAGTGAAATAAAATCTCGTCTCAACTAATAGAAGTGGAAAAGTGCCAAGTGTTTAATAAATAACACGGTCTTGTGTTTGATGCTCAACATATAAGAAAACACGGTTTCAAAAATACATATCTTTTCTTATTGTCAAAGCTTTTAAAACGGTAAATATAAATTGATTAATCACACTAAAACATAAAAATAAATGAATTCGATTAAGTCTAAATGAAATATAAATATCTAAGAGAATTACGGGCCGATATTCTTATTGTTAATTAAGTGAATATAAAATCTATAGAATTTCGACTATTGAAATGAAACGTTTATATTTACATTACAAATGTTTAAGTAAACTTTCCTTTCATGACTTTGTCTAATTGTTAGGGCTAAAGAGTAAAATTATAAATGTAAAAAATAAGGAAATCGGGTTAATTTGCACCGAGGTATTTCAAGATGGCGGCGTTTCTGGTAGCGACTACCGACTCTCCCGACGGAGACTGTTGGAAGCGAGACGCGATCACGTGACTCAGGGCCGTATGTGAGGCGATTGGTGCTAATCGGGCCCCGCGCTTGAAGGGGCCCCGCATCACGTCAAAATTTATATATTTAAAAATAATACATGTTACAAAAATAAATATCTAGGTATATTATTATTAAAAATAAAACAACATATTTCAATATGTAAATTAACAGTTAATTAATTTTGTTATTTAAAGTTTGATGGGCCCCGCAAAAAAAAATTCAATCGGGCCTCGCATCTATTGGATCCGGCGCTGACGTGACTACCTCGGAAAAGCGCCGACACCTAACTAAAAAATAGTAGTAGTAGTTTTTACATACAACATACAAGTTTTCGAAAAAAAATTTTACTCACGTTTCCGAAGGCTGTCACTTTCTTTTCTTTTTTTTTGGCAACGACGACGTGGTGACCGGTTTTCGATTCTGCTTGGGACGATTCTTTTCTTTTCTTCGTCCGTTTTACATTCCCACTTGTATTTTTCTTCCCCTTCGTTTCCGTTTCCTCCTCTTTCTTTCGGAATTCTGGGGCGGCGGGCACAGACAACCGTTCCTTCCATACGGGGATCTTACCCGATCCCGGATATATGTAACTTAAATGTTTCGCAAACAGTTCGAATCGTTTTCCGGGCCGTAGTTGGTGCCATTTAAACTTCTTCTTGTACATGAACATATTCAGATAAGAATCCGACAAATCCTCGGTATAATGTTTGGGCAAATGCTTTCTGTTTGTAAGACTCCCCATAGACTTTCTATCTTTTGAGTGTGTACTACGCCGGTTTGAGGGTCCACGAAATTTTTCGAATGATTCACCGTCTTGGGAACTATTTCTACACCTTCCAGGTCGTCTATGTGATTATAACCTTTCCACTCATCGGTAAAAACCGTGCTTCCAGATTTAACGAATTTCGAAATTATCCAATTCAACGTCTCCTCGCTTCTGTCGTTGACCTTGCAAACAAAGCATGCGTTATCCTCGCGACACACTCCGCCGACTACCCATGTCGTACCCTTCAGTTTGCGACCCTTTTCGTATTTACGTCTGGCTATAACGGTCTCGTCGATTTCCACGGTTCTGCCGGGTCCTCCTATTTTAAACGACGAAACATTCTCCACGGCTATCATCATTACTAGACGGAAGTAGTTTGCCCAATCGACAGACGTGTGACTACTGATAGAGCATGCAAAGGCCGCGTTCTTTAGCGTGCATTCCAAGCACAGCAAGTGCCATACGAAGGAAAACACTATGCCCCAAGAAATGCGTCTGCACTTACCCCTAAAGGTACCTTCGAAAGCGGAGGAGTTCTTTTTACAATAGACGCATCTCATCGCCACGGAAGTTCCTGTCGGCACGGTACACCAACTTAGACGCACGGGAAGAAACGGTACAAACGGCCTCGACATGTTGCAAACTTAGTTTCACGGCCAATTTCCCGTCGGACGGAATTCTCTCGTCCATTCTCAAATCGTTAAATTCGCTTCCAAGCAATTCGAAAAACATTAGCGAAGCACACCTTGTCCAGAATTCTTCCGAAAATATCTCTTCGGTCGATATTATTATTTTTTTTTTTCTTTCTTTTTTTTAAATTTTGAAAAAAACGAAATAAACAAAATGCAAAATGTCAAGAGAATATACAGGAAATAAACAAATGTCAGGAATAAACCTCGATACGAAAGGGAAAAAAGAGGCACATACCGTAAAAACAGCAATAAGAAAATTCTAAAGAACCAAAAAAGGAAAAAGCGTCTTGCATAGCCACGACCATGCGAAAGGGAGGCCGGATGGCCGAGCGGTTAAGGTGGCAGCCCACCGCTCTGGGGGACCCGGGTTCGAATCCCGACGGGTCGAAAAATCCCCAGGAATTTTTCGGGGGGTGGTCCGTCCAGATATGTCGGGCCCCGTCCCTCACCACCCGGTCGCCCCATTGTGGGCCTGGCCGAACCCATAATGGCTTGCAAAAAGAGGCCCTCTTAGTGCCCATAGGGCGGAAAGAGTTAAAAAAAAAAAAAAAAAAAAAAAAAAAAAGAACACGACCATGCGAAAGGAAACGAAAATTTGCATAATTTTACCGCAAGGAAAAAATCTACGACGAACGAAGCGATTTGCATACAAAAATTGCCAGATTTCGAAAAACGCCCTCTACAGTCGCCAGCGCTAAGCTTTCCGAACGGGTCACGTGATCGCGTCTCGCTTCCAACAGTCGCCGTCGGGAGCGTCGACAGTCGCAACCGGAAACGCCGCCATCTTGGACTACCTAGGTGCATTTTAACCGGAAATCGCTTTTACTCACAAAAGGGGTTTCGAGTTCGTTCCTTTTTTAATCTTGCTCGTGGAGATTCTTTCACTGTAATTTTAGCTGGCTTCATTCTGAAGTTTCTTCACTTTTATTTATTAGAAAAGATAAATTCCATTATTCTTGAGTCTGTTTTAATCTAAAAATAATAAGAAAAATAGACCTCGTGTACACAAGGTGGAGTTGCCTTAACACTAGACTATTCTTTTCGGTCTACTTCCTGTTTCTTTTTTCCTTTCCACACGTGGTCTAAATCGTTTCTAGGAATAAATTCCTGAACAAAAAGGAAATTCCTCAGCGATGGAGACCCTAATTAAGGAAATTTAGAGAATAGGCGATTACCTATTTCTTTATTGTAATTATTATTTAATTAATATTCAAAACATTAGTTTCATCATCTATTAATTCTTTATAAAGTGTATGAAATTCCCATTCTATTGACCGTTTTGTCCATGCTTGATGTACCCACTTGCAGCGCTTTCTTGATTGGATTTCTTTTTCCTCGTCCAAACATATAGCTATGATAGCCAATTCTTCCTCAGAAAACTGCATGACTACTCACCGAGAGAACGAAACATACTGCACGGTTAGCGTCACTGTTGTGTGTAAATCGACCTTAACACGGAAATACTCTCTGAACTTTCGTTTTCCGTTGAAAATGAACATTTACGTTCCTTCTAAACCACGTGACTATGAGTCCACTCATAAAATCACGTGTCTCGAAGTAAAGTAGCTAAACTCCATGTATCAGGAAGAAACACGTTTATGCATAAAAGCCGACCTTTTAAAATTATTTTATAAGTGGTTAGAAGTATTTAAAAGTACCGTGAATTAACAAGTCGTTACTAAGATAATTTTAATATTTTAAATTTTGTATTTAGTACTGTCTTATTTGCCCTTGTTTGTTCCATTGTTACCTTTTTCCTGTCTAACGTCTCATTTAGAAATAGCTCTCTGGGGACCGGTCACAGTGATGGGAAATTCAGACCGCGTTTGCTTCTCGCGCCTAGCATGAAATCAGTGTTCAGCTTTAAGACTGGAAGTTACACCTGTCTACAGCACTATGATAGACGTGTCGGTAAATTACCAGACATTGAAGTTATGGAATGTCCAGTGCAATTTTTGGGTTTTTTTTACGTGTAACATAATGATACGGCAAAATAATTAACATTATTATTATAATTACTATTATTATTCCTTACAGTTTAAAGCTTATAGAACTGCAGATTTTAATATAGTGACGTCATTTTTTGTTTTGCTAAAAAGAAGTATCTTTAAATTTAACTTTTTTATGTGGTGAAATAAAATATTTATTTCTTCATATTTTCGCTCTTTGTTACATATTACGACTCCACATTCGAATAATCTTCATACGTCACTTGCGCATTGGACTAAAAAAAAGGACCGGTCTGGCCCTCTTTTTGTTAGCGAATCAGTTTATCAGAAGCAGATGCACGTATTGAAAACAGTCCATTTTCCCTATATGCAAATTAACATAGCACACTCAGGGCCACAAATAAATTTTTAGTAACTTTCTTGAATTTCTTCAACTTTTTAATTAAAATATTCTTACAATTCTAGAATTTTAACAAATCTTCCTATAACTTCTAAAACCAGATCCTATTCTCTAAAATTTAGAGAATAGGGTCTGGTTTTAGAATAAGGAAGTTTCCCTACATTTAGAGCAGTGTTTCTCAACGGGGGCGATTTTCCATGTTGGGGGCGATTAGTAACAATTTATATTTTTGGGGAAAAAATTTTTTGGGCGATATAGTAAAACATTATATTAAGAATAATTAGATATTTTATTCGTTATATCGTACAATAATGAAACAAATAACATTAACTAATCACTAGTCTATTCAATGCAATACAAATTTGAGGGCCGAGGCTAACGCCCAACAAAATTTTTTTCGAAGTGAAGGGGACGATACTACGTAACAGTTTTATTGAAGGGGCGACGATTCGTTAGAGGTTGAGAAACACTGCTCTAAATGTAGGGAAACTTCCTTAATTAGGGTTCCCATCGCTGAGAGGTTCCCTTCTTGTTCAGGAATTTATTCTCGGAAAGGATTTAGACCACGTGTGAAAAGAAAACAAAGAAAGAGGAAGTAGACGAATAGTCTAGTGGTAAGGCACTCACTCACTCACCTTGTGTAGACGAGGTCTATTTTTCTTTCTGTTTTTAGATTGAAGAAGACTCGGGAATATAGAATAATGGAATTTATCTTTTCTAATAAGTGAAGAAGAAAAGGAACTTCAGAACGAAGCTAGTTAAAATTACAGTGAAAGAATCTCCACACGCAAGGTAAAAAGTAACGAACTCGAAACCCCTTTTGTACTCACAAAAGGGGTTTCGAGTAGCAATTTCCTTATTTTTTACATCCATAATTTTATTTAGCTCTAACGGTTAGACAAAGTCATGAAAGGAAAGTTTACTTAAACATTTCTAATGTAGAAATAAACGTTTCATTACAATAGTGGATATTCCATAGATTTAATACTACTTAATTAACAATAAAAATGAAATATTGACCCAGCATTCTGTTAGATATTTATATTTCATTCAGCCTTAATGGAATACGTAATTCTTGCATAAACGAAGATTGTTGTAATTTACATTTTAGGGCTTATCATACACAGCAATCGAGTATACAATTATTTACAATTGTAATAAATTTTATAATTAGCAAAGTGTAATAAATTGTTCTGAAATACCTCGATTGCTGTGTTTGGTAAGCCCGAAAATATAAATCGAAAATACGTTGAATAATAAGTTAAGGTCAAGAAGCAGAGTTATTAATACTAATTGTTGTATTGCGCATTTAAAATTATCGAAAACGTTCAAATTAAATGAATTTATTACATAAAATTAAGTTTAAATTATATAAAATAATTTCTCTGTCAAGCACGACTGAATGCTTTTTAGGAAACAGTAAAGATTAAAGCTAACGGTTAGTTAGATCGTTATTTCCTATTGGATAATGCAACGTCACGTGGTCAGGACCGAAACATTTAAAAAAATTTCTAATAGAAGTTTTTTGAAGTTTAAATTTTAAATTTAATATTATAACTTTAAAATGCGTCAATTGCAAACATATTTAAACCTGCAGCCAAAGGAAAACTCCCTCGATAATTACATTGAGGTGACGTCAGTGATCTCGTTTAGGTTACAGACGTCACTGCAACGTAAGTACGACGCCGATCCGAAATCGATAAAACATTCATTATATAGTTAGTATTTCCGCAAAAAATAGCGGATATTTTTCTTAGGAACATAAAAAGAATATGACCAAAATTTTATCTCAATCGGTCAAAAATTACAGGAGTTGTATGGAATACACACCTGCAAACAACGGCTTTTGTATTAGTAATATCGGCCTATAATCAACCTGTGAATATAAAATGTAATAAATTAGTTTAGAGAATAATTTAAATATTAATTTATAAGTTTTATTTGTACATGTTACCTTTAGCTCAGATTATTTAGTCTTATACTGTAGTTTTATATACATTAATTTAACAGTTCGGGTTATTCTTACATACGGACCTAAACGTAGACTTCATGACGTCATAGAAGGGGTGTGTGAGCTAAACGAAATACGTAGAATATTCGGGTAGTGTGTTATTTTTGTGATAATTATTCAAATTGATTTCTTTTTGTAGTTTAGAAAATTTATTTTACTCTAGTAATTATTTTCCCTCTTGTTATATACAGCAGAGAGAAAATGTGGTGATCGATCAAAAAATGAATTTCCAAGTTTTTTACTTTTTTTTATCTCGGGACTTTGAAACGTCGAGTTAATATTAAACAAAACAAATAAAAATTACAAAAAAAATCGGAGATTTGACTGTTTGTGTGTGTGTGTGTGTTTTGTTTTGTGTGTGTGTGTTTGTGTTTGTGTTTGTGTGTGTGTGTGTGTGTGTGTGTGTGTGTGTGTGTGTGTGTGTGTGTGAAGGGCGCGCGATTTTGTTCACCCTGTTTGGAGCTTAATAACTCTTGTGCTCATTGTCGTTAATTTCAGAAATTTTGCAGGGAGGTTTCTATGTTACGGAGATTAATGCTATTAAATTTTGGTGGTTAATCGAGGTGGGAAGATAAACCTTAATCGTGTGTCATATCTTGAGTAAAGATCACGAATAATGATCGATTTTACTCGTTATTAGCATTTTGAATTTTTTCATTAAACCTCCCCTATTCTTAAAAAAGTTTTTTATGCCATTTTATAATAATTAGAAGTATAAAAAGTTATTTTTAATAAAATATCGTAACAGATGGCGCTACCAAATGTTTCTGAAACTCGTTGCAAGATTTTTTCATCGCTCAAGTGATATTTCATTGTTCTTTGAAAGAAAATTAAACTTTTGAAAGAATTATTTTCCAAGTTTGCAAAAAATAATTAGATGTGTAAACATCATATTACCTATTTTAATCGTATTCATTGAAACACGAGTATATAATTGAATGATAATACATAATAATGACTTATATAAGTTATAGAAGAAACTCTCCAATTTTACAACTATTTAGTAATTGTATTAAGTATAAAACATTTATGAAATATTGTATAACTTATTACATACAAATGTTTCATTCTTAAATTGAATTATTGTTACGATAAAGTTTCGATCAGTACCCAAGAGAGGTAATTTAAATAACAAAATGGAAATTTAAATTTCAAAGATCGTTAGTATTAAGCAGTTAGATTAATTAACTTGGTACATCTTTCGATTACACGGAATTTTTTTTAGCAGTTTTAAATGTTATTGACGGAAAAATCATGCAACTCGTTGCTACATTTTATTTTCTATTTTAAAACAAAATTTAACAGTTTTTAAAGTGTTTATTAAATACTTTCAACTTGACTCTAACTCGTTACATCCAATTTAAGATGCATTGTCATTTAATTCGAATGAAACTTTGTCTTTATACGAAATAAGTTAAAGTCATTTACTTTCATTATTTTAAATATTGAAATAATTTTTCCGAGAAAATATACAAGTTTAAAATAAGAATAACAATTTTAGGCAAATTTCTTAATTTTTAATGTTTAAGATTCTATCATTTCTTTTGATATTTATTTTTTAATTGTCATTTTACATTTTTTTTTTCGTAATTCATTTCGAAATATGCAGTAACTCAAAGTCATTTGGCGAATGAAGCAACAAATGTAATAAGAACTTTCAATTTCTGGATATATACAGTCAAACCTGTTTTTATGCGGGGGATAGGGACCGCATTAAAAAAAACGCATTAAAAAAAATCTCACGAAACTTCACGAATGGCTGTAAATAATAGTTTTCGCGACACAATTAAAAAATATTTTTTTATGCGGTGAATAGGGACCGCATAAAACAAAGTCTCACATAGAAAATAACTCAAAACCGTACGAAATAGAATTTATTGACAGCAGATGTCAGCACTTGACTGCATCGTCTGGTCTATCGTCTGTTTTACATATTTTTGTCCAGGTGGTGTTTTGTTGACTTAAAAAGTAAATTATTTCATTTTTTGCATATTCATGCAATAATATTACTATAATAAGTGCATTTATGCTATAATAAGTCAACGTAAGACATGACGAATCGCACGAGACTAGTCGCCAACTATACCGCACAAATTAAAAATTCGCATTAAAAAAAATCGCACAAATAAAAATCGCACATAAAAAGAGCGCATAAAAACAGGTTTGACTGTATTTATATAATATATAAATCTGTTTTATTATTTCGTGTATAAAAACAACAAGTATTATAACAAATTTATTTTACTTAAGAATTCCATCTTAGAATAGAAAAGTAGAGAAACAAAATTACGTAACAATGGTCATGGAACAGATCACATTTACTTCAATTTAAAATTTAGTTATTAAAATATTCAATCTTTTGTTATATCTTGTTGGATTGTCTTTTTTTTCAATCCAGCTTTCAACGATTTTGGCAGTGATTGTCCATTAATAGGATTTCTGTGGTGTTCACAAATTTTCAGATCATTGTTGTTCCAACGTACTTTTCAGTTCATTTATAGTAGTAATTTTTGAGTCTTCGATCTTTTCATCTAATTTCTTTTATAAATATCCGATTACATTTCGGTTTATAGTTTGTCTGTGACTCATTCATTTTTTGCCAACAGTACAACAGCCACTTTACAAAACCCGTGTTTTGGATGATTATCATGATGAAAATGTAAGATATTCGAGATCCGTAGTTTTCCAGCGAAGATTTTACATTTCTCTAATGAAATGTATTGACATTCTTCATGCATATTTCCATCATTAAACACATGTCTTCTATCTCTTCTATCTACATAGGTCGACATCCACGCCCACACAATAACACTTCTTTCTACATGTTTAAGGGAAAGCTTGTGCCAATTGTTATTTTGTTTACAGTTCGACCAACAGAGCCAAAGATGTTAAATTTGCAGTCGACTAAAAATATTACAAACTTGAAGTAACAGTTTTATTCCAATTTAGAGTTATTTTTGCCCACCATTTACATTTTGTGATAGATATTTTTCGTATAGACATCTTTTAAAAACAATTTTCAAAAAATTCACGAATGACACATCATCACAAAAAAGTTAAAATTTCCAAAATAGATTTCTGAAAAATTTATTGTTATTTTTGTAAACGCGTAAACTGTTCATCTGTAAATGTCGAATAATTTAGAAATAGAATATATATATTTTTAAAAATTTAGCGTAGAGAATAGAAATTTTATTCACTGTACAATATACATTGAAAATAAATTTTTCTGATATTTTAGATCGTTTTATTTTATTTATTTATTTTTTATTTAGCTGATCTTCACCCTGAAAATATAGAAAACAGAAAGTAAAAAGGAGAAAAACGAAATTCAATTTTCGGAAGAATAAAATCAATGATTTACTCTTAAGAATTTGTATTTTACACGTTTCCAATATTACGAGTTCCTCTTACGAGAACGATTCATGAAGGAAGTATACGTAACACAAGGATTTTAAAAATACAATATCCTTATCATCTGAATCTAACATATTACATAAGTTTACATTTAAGAATAAGAATGAATACGAATATGAATAATACATTTCAATGTTAAATTCATGTAAAATTAAATTTTATGCAATTAATTTCATGTATGTTGTTATTACTTTTAGACGTTCTTTGGATGAAACATTGAATGAAGTTTTGAAGAAAATGTTGTCCAAGATTATAACAAAATTGTGTATTAGATACACTGCTTTATTTACATCAGTGCTCTTCGTTTAAAAATATAAAAGAAGCGGAAGATCCACTGCAAGGATATAAAAAGAATTCATGAAGATATAAATACACGTGGACAATGTTTTACAGAAATTGTTTAGTTTAATGTCATCCCTGATTAGCTGTTGTTGAAAATATTAGTAACATAATACATTTATGGTTGAACTTTGTTATCTCTAAAATTACTCTTTTGTGTTTTTATGAAGAAATTCGCCTTTAGATATAAAACTATTATTATTTAATTTACTATTATTATTGATTTTAATTATTGTTATTATTTAAGAAACTTTCTGTTATACATGGATAAAATATTATTTAAAAACAATTTTTTTAATTGCAGGAAAAAAGAACGAAAAGAAATTTTCATGTAAACATTGTAAAAAAAATTTCAAAACTAAACAAAATTTGCAAACTCATGAAAGAATCCATACAGGAGAAAAGCCTTACACTTGTGACGAGTGTAAAAAGAAGTTTTCACGAAAGTCCAGTTAATTATACACCTTCGGGTCCACACTGGAGAAAAGCCTTACAGTTGTGACGAGTGTAAAAAAAAGTTTACACAAAATCAAAATTTGCAAACTCATGAAAGAATCCACACAGGAGAAAAGCCTTACACTTGTGACGAGTGTAAAAAGAAGTTTTCACGAAAGTCTCACTTAATTAAACATCTCCGGGTCCACACTGGAGAAAAGCGTTACACTTGTGACGAGTGTAAAAAGAAGTTTGCAGGAAAGTCTCAGTTAATTATACACCTTCGGGTCCACACTGGAGAAAGGCCTTACAGTTGTGACGAGTGTAAAAAAAAGTTTACAACTAAACAAAATTTACAAACTCATGAAAGAATCCACACAGAGAAAAGCCTTACACTTGTGACGAGTGTAAAAAAACGGTTTTCACAAAAGTCCGACTTAATTGAACACCTTCAGGTCCACACTGGAGAAAAGCCTTACAGTTGTGATTAGTGTATAAAAAAGTTTTCAGAGAAGGGAAGCTTAATTAGGCACTTTCAGACTCCACAACAGACGAAAGATATATGAGTGTTAATTATATCCAGTTAAATTCATTCTAAATCATGTTCTAAAATTACATTAAAATATTTACATTTTGAAAGTTTGAACTTGAATTAATTTTTTTTCTTTTGATGTATTAGGATCGAAATATGTAATCAAAATTAGTTATAAATTAATATGATGTTTTTTTAATATTCGAAAAGTTTCAACTAAAAAACATTACAATATTCAATATATAATTAAAATGTGTTTATGTAAAACTTTCTCGAATAAAAAGTCGTTCCATCGATACTTTCCTGTGTTAATTATAGGGTAGTTGCACCAGTAAATGATTAATTAATCAACTTGATAAGGAGATTTGAATATAATTACTTAACAGACATTTAACATAAGTACAGTGAAACCTCGGTATATACGTCTGCTTTTGAATACGTTCTGTTTGGACGAAACAAATTTTGCTCAGTATACGACTTAATTCAATTATATCCGCCATCCATAAACAAGTAGCACTATCGGTGTACTAGACCAGATTAGACGTTCGCGGTGCCACGGTTTATAACTTTGTTAAATTTCTTCTGATTTTAATTTGTAAGTAAAATTTTTATTGTTTTTAGTAATCATGAATTGCAAAAAGGCAAATGAAAAGCAGCAGAAAACTAAAAATGTTACTAGAATCACAACGGAACTGAAAAAAGATTGTTGAGAAATATGAAAGTTGCAGAGAGATTTAACTGTTGCATTCCGAGAACAACGATATTGTCAATCGTGAAAAATAAAGACATTATTAAATCTGCTAACGTTGCGAAAGGGGTTAAATCAATTTCTAAACAGATGATTATTGTTCTATATGCGCAATAACGATCACTTGGCACGATTTACTTCATTTTAATATCGTTGACCCTGTACCAGTGGCGTGCCGTGACATTTGATGATAGGGAAGCTGTGTTTCTGTAAGAAGCCGACTTTCAGGGAAAATCAGTTAATTGCGCGTCAGTGATGGTCTAGGGTCCATTCGTACCTGCGAATGACAAAAATAAACAATTTATGTACTTTAATTCTAGAATACAAATAATACATACATAATACAATTATAGAAAAACTTGTTTTTTTTTTTATTTTCTATAAATTAACTCTATTCGGCGATGTTTTCCCGCAATGTCGTTAATTACTTTATCATAAAAGTCACTCGTCGTTGATTCCATCAACGTATTTAAAAGTTCTTTTTCTGTAGAAAGCAACGCTAGTGACGACAATCTTTCCTCCGACTGAGCGTTCCTGGCGAATGTATGAATTCGCTTTATTGTTGAAAAACTACGCTCAACAGACGCACTGGTAGATGGTATTGTAAAAATTAATGATATTAAACCATATAATTCTATTAGTACGTCTTTGTTTAGGTCATCGTTAATTATATTTTTTATGTCTAAGAGTGACTTGCCAATATAGTCCGGACACGAATATAAATATTGCAATTCACTACGTAATTTACATAAATAAAAAAATTCTCCATAAAATTTACGTAAAGCATTAAAACTCTCTTCGGGAAATTGTTTTTCATAATATTGAAAATTATTAAAATCTAAAAGTGATAAAAATTCTAGAGATTTTATGTCGGCAAATCTGTCAATACAATTTTGTATCAATGTATCCATTATTTCATAAAACAGACGTCTATATAAATCCTTTTTAGACTCAATATCAGTATGTCTCATTCCTCTTTTTGGTTGAATTTCTAAAAAAGTCTCATCTTTTTTCAAAGCGTCCCAAATCAAATCAAAATCATTTCTTTTCTGTCGTAAAAAATCAATAAAGTGATTTATTCTAGTAATACAATATGCTATATTAAAATTTTTTTTGTAATATATCAAAAAGGATATCTGAATGTGCAAATATTTGATGAAAAACTAGTAATAAAAAGTGAAAATCAAAATCTATTAAATAATGGTATAATCCTCTTGCGGCAATTGTAGTATCAGAATCCCATTGTTCTGGACTTTCAACCATATTCAACAACAAAAGTTTTAATTCTTCTTTATACTCCATAACGCAGTTTACAATCCTGCTATTGTAATTCCATCTAATAGGTGTGGCTGAAGGAAAACGCTTATTGACTTCTAGATCTAAGGCGTGAGATCTTTTAGAAGATTTAGAAAAAAATGAAGAAAATCCTGTCATAGTTTGAAAAAATATTTTACATTCTTTTATATATCCAACAGATTGAGAGAAAACTAGGTTCAATCTGTGAGCATAACAGTGTACGAAAATAGCATGTTTGGATATTTCTTTAATTTTAGCTCGGACACCATTATGTTGTCCGGCCATTACGGCAGCACCGTCGTATGTTTGTGCCACTAATTTTTTAGTGCATTGAAATTCGTCTAAGTAACTCTTAATGTGAGTGAATAACGAATTTGCGTCTCTGTTCTCACTCACATCAGTAAAGCCCACAAATCTTTCT
Organism: Centruroides vittatus; assembly: GCF_030686945.1. NCBI lineage: Eukaryota > Metazoa > Arthropoda > Arachnida > Scorpiones > Buthidae > Centruroides > Centruroides vittatus. Next base: position 24,747 of record NW_027121530.1, read on the forward strand.
TTCGACGTTACCGTTTTCTTTCACGTAACGAAATACAGTCGACATCTGGGCTCTGTGGCTAATGTCCGTTGTTTCATCTACAATTATAGCAACAAATTTTGCGTTTTCAATTTCTTTTTTAATTTCTTGCAATAAAACGTTTCCTAACGAATTAACGAGCTCATTTTGAATTTTGTTCGATAAGCCAGTAAAAACTGTAGACTTCTCTAAATGCATTTTTAATTGATTATCTGACGTACTTAATAAAGAAACGAGTTCAATATAATTACCTCTGTTATTAGATTCAATACATTCCCTATGCCCTCTAAATGCCAATTCTTGCTTTGCTAAAAAGCATGTAATATCTATTAATTTAGATACAATATATCTATTAGCCGTAACTATCTTGTTATAATTTTCAATATTAATTTTATATTGTTTACTAATGTTAAATTCTATTCTATTTTGATTTCCAAATTGCTTCAATTTTACGAAAGAATCGATGTGACATTTACGATTTTCGTGTCTTTTTCTAGCTTTACTCAAATTATTTAAATCGTCAAAGCCATTCTTATTCCACACACTAATTTTATTTGAAAATAATAGGCAAGGCCAACAAAACAATTTTTGCATTTTTATGCATCCACAAAGCCATTTTACGTCTTGATAAATTTTATCGTGAAAATGTCGAACAAATTTTTTTGTCGAAGTACTTATATTTAATTTAGACGTTGGTCTTTCTCTTTTAATAATGGCTTCTTTTTCATTATATTGTCTTGAGCCAAAACTTTTTTAAAGTAAATTTTCAATATCACAATTACAGTTTAAATCTCTAGCCGTGATATAAGGGCTAAAATTAAAAATAAAATTATTAAAACTACTTAGTAAAATAAAATTTGTGATGGATATACAATTATACATACCTGGTACAAAATATTCAATTGTATGAATATACTTTTGCGAAGAAACGTATATAAAAATAACATAAAATATTGTTTATTTTTATATTTAGACGGCCGAATATCTAGCAGCAGGCGGCTAAACAGCCCACAACCGGTCCGGGATATAAAGTTAGAAGCTTTATGTGTGAAGCATTCACCAGCTAAACCGGGTGACGTTGGTGCTCTGTAAAGCGCATGCGCCAATGCCTATAATCTGGCTGCTTGGAAGTTGACAGGCAGGTGGCTAACAGCCCACAACCGCTCCGGGATATAAAGCTGTACTCTTTACGAGTGTGTCGCTTACCGGTTTAGCCGGGTGAGCTAAACCGGGTGAGGTTGGTGCATTGTAAACCGCATGTGCTAATGCCTATATAATCTGGCTGATTGGAGACTGACCCGGTTTCGACATTTCTTCCGCCACCGAATTATTCGAATATACAATAGCAATCTTATCGTTTTTTTTTCACATGTAGTATAGAAATTTGTAAAAGATACATAATGCAGTTATAATAAAATATTAATTTTAATTAATTCAAAGTACGTTAAAATATGAAAATTTATATTTTATAAAATTCAAGGGAAAGTCATTGGAAGGTGGAATCGGCGCTTCCATCGCTTCCAATGACGGCACGCCACTGCGGCCTGTACATAATCTTGATTTCGGGTGAAAGGTGCCGTTTCTGTTTTCTCAAATTCTTCTGCCATTTAATTATTATTGTTGTTGTTGTTATTATTGTCGTTATTGCGCTTATAGGACAAATATAAAAAATACGACACGGTTTCAAAAAATGGCAAATTATTAGTATTAAGGAGAGTTTGATTTGATTTGATTTTGATTTAATGATTTAAATAATACAATATACTGTAATAACTTTAAAAATTTATAATAAAATTTATTTTTTTTATTAATGTGCTTAATGTTTAAATTATTTTACAACCCCATTAATATACCATATCAAGAGAAGTTTTTTTACATGAGAACAAATTAATCATTTTTACATTACTTTCAATGGGAAAAGTTGGTTTGGTATACGTCTTATTCCTGAACACATAAAGTGTATGTGTTCGGGTGAACTAAATAAAAAATATTTGTTCTGATCTATAAGACTAAATATCTGCATCCATAATTTTCCAGTAAAATAAGTCCTGTTAATTGATAAATATTAACATTTAGAATTGTATATTTTCACAAATTTTCAATTAAGTAGAATTACTTGAACTTTTAAATTATATTCCGTTTTTACTTTATATTTATTTACATTAATGCCATCTGAAGATCAGAATAGAAATTATTTTTTTTATAGTCAAATAATATATTTTATATATTATAACATAAATTTAACTTATTAATATATTACAATATAATTATTAGAATGTATTTTCTGTAGTTTTTATTCTAATAACTTATTATTATAATTATTTTCATAATAAAATTCATTTATTCTTTTAATATATTTAAGTTAAATTTATCATTAATAACTCAACAATAAATGAATTTATTTAGCGAAATTATAGTTATAAATAATGAAAAACACTTAATATATTAAATTATTTTTGTTTTAGATATTACGTCATAGGTAAGTCACAACAAGTAGAATGGCGTCACCAGGCGTTTCTGCGGTCACATGACCTCTCACGTCACAACTAAAACACGTGCTTTTGTTTACAATATTTGTCACTATTATATGTTATAAAGTAATTAACAAAGGTAAACAAAAATGTGAAAAATAACAGAAAGATGTCAATAACAAACATATAACAGCTTAAATTAGTACAAAAACTACTAAAATAATAAGAAAATCAACAAAAGTAACTTTATATATATATTTATTTTTACCTAAAAGCAGTATATAATCATCAGAAATCATGAAAAGTATAATGGACATATGTAATAAACTAAATAAATGTGCTAATTTTTGTGTTACAACAAAAAAATTAAAGAAAAAGACAGAAAAAGGAACATTTACCTCTAGTCTATAGATGACCTTCAGTTGTGTTTATTTAAAAAATCTAAAATGACAAATTTATTTAATATAAAAAATCCAAAACAACTTTTTTCTATGTATATTAAACACAGAAGAAAACAATCGTAAAACATGCGTAAGTCTAAAGATGTATAGTTCTCAATAAATATTTTTTCTAAACCGTTAACTCTAAACTGCAGAAAATTCTTCATGTCCGGAGCAAGAGGGTTAACGGCAAGTCACGTGGCATATGCCTAAGGGCCTATACCAGCATAAGAAGGGATGTCATTTATCCTGTCTCCGGTAGGGTCGAACTTAATGAGGATTTTACACATCATTAGCATTTACACTTTTCTTTATAAAACTTATACTTACCCTAAAAATAAATCTTTTTGCCACTTTCTAATGTATACGAAATAATCATATTGTTAAAATCTTTTTGTAACTCCTGTACTATTTTAGATGCGGTTTTTTGCGTTTTTGCAGGAAATCAAACATAATTTTAGACCCATCTAAACATTCTCCACTCACTCTTGGAACAGAGGGACCTAATTCTTGCAACCGGTGAAAACGGATAAGATCGGCTATAATCTAATATTCTTAATTTTTGCTAACGTTACTTTTTGCACCAGAAACGCCGGGCTCATCTGCCAATATATTAATAAACACGAGCAAAAATAATTGTGACATCGACTGTAATATTTAATCAATTCAATTTAAAATATATGCTGTCGATTTTAGCAGCGTCTTGCTCTTGTGCATAATATTTTTCCAGAAAAAAATCGAGTCACGTGGATCGTCAATCTAACTCCGTTCTGGAGAATATTTTTGAATTGAAATCACGTGGCTTACTGTACAAATTGGAAATTCGATTATCGAGTGTTATTGCCACTAAGCTTTTCATATCTGGTCTTGACGCGTATCTATAGTATCTGCCACTGTTTTCGAGAAGAAGGAAGACCAGACAACAGTGGGAATTTATAGGTCTAAAATGTTTTTAAATTGCAACTCAAAAAATTTAAATTGACTTTTTGCACAAAATGTTTTCGTATCAGATGTAAAAAGTGGTTATAAACAAAAAATTAGTAAAACACGACCGTGTTTATCTGTCAAACAATGAGGCAAATTTTAGACGTGCACGTGAAGTTCGAATATACGAGGATTTCCCGTATTATGAATTACAGCAGAATATGCACTGTCCTAATTACTGATCGAGTAAATTAACTATAACTATAATTAATACACGCAAGTATCGATAAAACCACTTTTTATTCAAAAAACTTTTACATAAGAATATTTTAATTATACATAAATTATTGGAATATTGATATGAAGTTATGATTATGAGATTCAATAGTAACCAAATCTTTTGAACAAATTTCTAAATAAACTCTGTTTTGTATGTTCAAACAGATAATTAAAATTTCAAAATTTCAGCAAATTCGAAAATATTAATTTTGTTTTGAAATTACGTGCTATAAAATATCGAGATCGACAAAAGTTTTACTTTTTCCTAATATAATTATAATATTCGAAGATAATTACATTTGAATATGAACATTGCGATGTCTCTTGATTGAAATTTTTTCAACTTAATAAAACAATTTTAATTTGAAACCACTTTTGCTTACATCAATAGAAATTAAAACTGATATTCCTTCAAAATTTTTAAGTGTTAATATTCTAATGTAGTTTTGGATCATAATTTTGAATGAATTTCGCTGGACATAATTAACATTCAATGTTACTTTGGTCTATTGTGGATCCAAAGGTGTTTAATTACGCTTACTTTTTGCGTAAACTTCTGTTTACACACGTTACAACTGTAAGGCTTTTCTCTTGTATGGATTCTTTTATGAGTTTGCAATCTTTGTTTAGTTGTAAAGCTCTGTTCACACTGGTCACAACTGTAAGGCTTTTCTCCAGTGTGTGTTCGAAAGTGTGTTATTAAGCTTGACTTTCGTCGTAAATTTCTGTTTACACTTCGTCACAACTGTAAGGCTTTTCTCCAGTGTGTGTTCGAACGTGTCTTATTAAGCTTGCTTTTTGTGTAAACTTCTGTTTACACTCATTCACAAATGTAAGGTTTTTCTCCAGTATGGATTCTTTCATGAGTTTTCAAATTTTGTTTAGTCTTAAAATTCTTCTTACAGTATTTACAAGAAAATTTCTTTTGGTTTCTTTCCTCTGCAATTAAAAAAATATTTGTAAATAATATTTTATGGATATAATAAAAACTTTCCTAATTAAAACCAATAAGTAAATCAATAATAATTTTTATATTTAAGAGAACATTTCTGTATCAACACACACAAAAGTTAGTTTTAAAGATAATAATGTTCGCGTATAAATATATTATGCTACTAATATAATCAACAACAGCTAATCAGAGATGATATTTTAAAGTAAACAGTTTCTGTAAAACATTCTTCAAGTGCATTTATGTCTCCATGAATATTCTTTCTGTATCCTTGCAGTAGACCTTTTGCTCGTTTTCAAACCAAGGGAACTGATATAAATAAAACAGTTTATCCATCAATCAATTTTCTCTATAAACTTGGAAAATATTTTCTTCAAAACTGTGTTTTGTCCAAAGAACAACTGAAAGTAATAAAAACATACATGAAATAAATTGCATAAAATTTAATTTTACGTGACTTTTAATATTAATAATAAATTTAATATTAGAATGTATTATTCATATTTTTACTCATTTCTATTATTAAATAAAAAATTGTATAATATGCTAGCTTCAGACGTTAAAAAGTATTGTATTTTTTAAAGGCTAATGTAAAGTATACTTTCCTCATAACTTCTCGATAAGAGGAACTCATAACGTTGGAAGGTGTGAAATACAAATTCTTAACTGTGAATCATGGATTTCATTTTTGCAAGATTGAATTTCGTTCTTCTCGTTTTTAGTTTGTTTTTGTATTTGCAGGGTCAAGATAAGCTAAATGAAAAAATAAAACGATTTTAATTATTAGACAAATTTATACTTAATGTTAAATTTTTAACATTAGATGGCTAAGAAGCCTAAAAAGGAAGGTCTGGTCATCTAAGAAGTTTGTTCTAGAATAAGAATAAAAAGTGGTGATCGTCTAGAAAAATTTTTCACCAAAACGACTGTCTTTTTTAATTTAAAATATATATATATATATAAATTTTATTTTTAAATTACAGGATATTTACAGATAAACAGTGTACACATTTACTAAAATACCAATAAATTTTTATCAAGTGTCTTTTGTAAATTTTATGAAAATTCTTTTAAAATGTTGTCTACACGAAAATTATCTATACAGGATGCAAATGCAGGGGCTAAACCCCCCTTTCTCTTATCTAGTATTATCGCTTTTTTTATAAACCTTTTAATTTTATGTAAGAATTTCAAGTAAGAATGTTAAGGAAGCCTTCCAAGGTCAACGACCGAAACGATATCTTCGAAATAATTGTTAAAATTTATATATCAACAAGAAAGAAACAATCGTTTGTATTACGGTAACTCGATAGACGATAAAGTCGGCAAGACGGGAATAAGCGATGTTTTTCATCCTTTGTTTGTTGCACGTGACACGTGACTACAGCAATAAATCACCTACTTCGTCGTGGAGCGCAACGTTTGACATAAACAATATCGAAATTGTTGACCAAATTGTAGAAATTATTGTCAGCTAGACGCTAATTGATAGGTAAGAGCTGTCAAATCTATAGAAATTTATATTTTAAATTCACCTCTGCACAGTACTTAAGTCTATAATTTAAACAAACTTCTCAATTGCCGGCGTCCGTACTAGCCAGATCCAGACACGAACGCACCAACAGGTGTGCGTATAAATCCTGACAGTATGACAGTTCTCACCCCCTCGAATTTGGTATAGAAAGGGCTCGCACCCCTATTAGCGAGAATGACGTCAAAGACCCCGGACCAGGACTGACCAACTTTCATCCTTTGTCCCTTCGACACTAATTGACGCCGACGACAACAAATAGCGAAGTAATTCTTGACTTATTAAGTAGAATTCTCTCTCTCTTCCCTCAGTCGAACCAGGTCTAGTTTAGAATAGATAGAGAAAGGGGATTAAAAGCCTTTTTCTGCTCGCGAATACGTACGGCGTAAACCCCGCTAACCGCCTTATTAGAAATTCCGTTAAGGATTATTGTCGTTACGATTATTATTATTCGTATATGTATCCTTTATATAGTATCTTTATTAAATATGTTTAGTACTTTAAATATGTGTGGCTACTCGAACACAGCCGACACCTTATCGACTTACTCGCGACCTCTCACTCGAGACGTTCCTTTTTTTTGCCCTCCTAAATTGCCATCCACTGGCCCCGTGAGCGGGACTCACCTTCCCGTCGTCGGAAACCGGGTAAACCTCGTCGCTTAACCCCCGATTCTCACACAAATGGGATGTAAAATTAAGTCTAAATAGGAATTGTTATTGTAGACGTTTACATTGACTTACTACGTATAATATGAAAACACAGAATAAAAGATTATAACTAGTTCAATCTTGTAATATTTTCAGTCGACTGCAAATTTGACATTTTGGCTCTGTTGGTCGAACTGTGAATACAGTAACTATTATTTCTTTCTTTATTTATTTGTATCGTTCATCTGGAGATTCCAGCCACTTATACAGTAACTATTGACACAAACTTTTCCTTAAAATGGAAAAGAAAGTCTTATGGTTTGGGTATAAATGGTAGTCTATCGAATTGGAAAACGTGTGTTTAATGAGAAAATATGTATGTAGAATGTGGATATATTTCAAAAGAGAATGTAAATACTTCCGCTGCAAACCTACGGATCTCGATTATCTTCCATTTTAATCATGATAATTATCTACAACAGAATCTTATTAAGTCGCTGCCGTACACTTTTCAAAAAATGATTGAGTCACAGACAGACTTTAATCCTAAATCTAATCGAATATTTTCAGAATAAATTACATAGAAAAATTCGGAGACTTAAAATTAGTAACAGAAATGAAGTGAAAAGCACGTTGGAACAACCATGATCAGAGAATTGGTGAACACAACAGAAAAACTATTAATGAACGATCACTTCCAAACAGATTGACGCGCAGTGCTGGAAAGAAAAGACAGTCCAACAAGATATTAAAATATTTAAACTTTTGGTGTAACTAAATTTTAAATTGAAATGAATATGATCTCTTTATTGTCGTTGTTACGTACAATTGCCTAAAATTGTTATTAGAGGCTCAATAACCAAGGGACATAATCAGTGTAGCGAATCTCAGTATTTGAATGCAGTATACTAAATACATTTTTGACGGCACGGAATCGAATCTTTCCCTTGGACGCTAAGTCGTATCTCCCGTTTCCGGTTTACTTGTCAAGGATGGCTGTTCGTTTCTGATCGTTACGCGTTACGCGTTACGCGAGCGGATAGGAGAGAAGACGGATCGGGTCGACGATAAGGCGAAGCGATATTCGAGACACAGAGGAGACCATTTAACAGCAAAAACAAGATTTATTAAGATATAACAATGGACACAACTACAAATATCTAACTAATTTCCCTAATGCGCGTAGGGGTCGAGAGAGAGCTTACATTTGCGGTTCATACCTCAATTTAGTTCCTTAGAGAGTTAACACTTGATTTCCTCGATGGGAGATTAGTATCCCATTTGCACAGTTTTATATATGTTCGCGACTGAGCGCGGAGACGTCGGAGAAGGTCCGAGTCGGTGACGACGAGCGACGGCGTTTTTCCGGCAGATGATAAGAGACTCCCCTGAGGGGGTGGAAGGAGTGGCTTTTATAAGTTTTTGCCTGGGAAAATCGGTCACGTGATCGTAAGCGGAATGACGATTTGTGTCAGAGGTGTTCCCGGGACTAAAAATATGCGACGAGTTCTAACGGTAACTATAAACTAATGTTGCAAGACTATCCAGGTTACAAGCTAAAGACAAATAGATTGTTGATGGTTATTTGGCCGGGACGCATAGTTTCTCGTCCAGGGCCGTTTTTTGACAGGATGTTTATACTAGGGGAAAATTCCTAAGACGAATTATTAAAAAAAAAAGTGGATCTGATAAAAGTCAGATCTCACAATAGAATATCGACTATTGAAATGAAATGTTTATTTCTATATTAGAAATGTTTAAGTAAACTTTCCTTTCATAACTTCGTCTAACCGTTAGACCTAAAAACTAAAAGTATGGAATGTAAAAAATAAGGAAATCGCTTTTACTCACTTGGCCACTACACTTTTGTCTTCGATACTTCCGGTTTCGTTTTCACACGTGTTCGAAATCCTTTCCAATAATAAATTCCTAA
>NW_027121531.1:0-888 GCF_030686945.1 Centruroides vittatus
ATATAGTCATTGAAAAATTGTAATTATTTTTCTCTTAATTAATACACGCAAATTTCATGAAATGTAGGTCCTAATAATTTGAATGTTTTTAAGTTATATATTTCTTTAGTTTCATACATAATAAAGTATTATATTTACATGTTCACTTTGTGAAATTTTTCATAAATATTACTTTAAAAAATCGTGAGAAATATCTCTCCTAGATAAGTGTCATAGAAAATTTTAGGAATTTTCTAGGAGTTTCCTAAATTTTCTAAAAGTTTTCCAGAAAATTTTACAATACACTTAGGCTTATTACTTGTTTGCTTATAATCTTGTTAATATCTCATTTTAAAATGTATGTATACATAGATTCAAACAAAAAAAAAATTGATGTATATTGTATATAATGTTAAGTATAAAATTCTGATATGACATACAAGAATTAAGATTGAAAACGTATAGAATATCATCGATATATTTCAATAAAACGGAATGAAATAGTTTCTGCGAAATGTCGATATCATTTACCACCTCATATTACTTTAGTAATCTTACCAAATATTGGTACTAAAGGCGCGAACTATCACCTTAACTCCTGTTTTATAGCTTGTTTTATGACTATCGACGTCGACGACAAAGTCTAGACATTCCTACACCTCACCATTTCTACATTGTTTTCTATACTTTCTTTTTTTATTATTATTAAAAATAATTCTATCTACGGTTTAATTCGGCTCATTTGTACGAGCGAAATCTTTATAATTTTTATAACACTCGATTATGCAAGCTACCTTTTAAGTCTGCCGTCTTAAAAACTGCTAATTTGAATGTAAAATATGATACTAAATTGTAAAATTCTAGTTTTGTGCTTTGATATTTTTGTATTTTTATAAAATAAGACTCCAT
>NW_027121532.1:0-2269 GCF_030686945.1 Centruroides vittatus
AGTTAATTTTTTATTTTCTGGGTTAGGCATAAGGGGTTGCTTTCAGTGACTTGCAAACAGGATTTTTTAGATGCAGTATTCAACAAATAAACAATTTTTATTGATATATATATCTATAAATATCGTTCATTTGTTGGACACTATTCAAAAGGTCCTGTTTGCAAGTCACTGAAAGCAACCCCTTATGCCTAACCCAGAAAATAAAAGAAATACAGAAAAATAGGTAATATAAAAAATGAAACTACATTTTTATGTGCATAGTTCATATGTATTTTACAAGCGATTTTTTATATCGTCTATTGAAATGTGTACTATTGTACATGTGAGATTCCAGACAGGGTCCAAATACCTCGCAAAACGTAAGAGAAATAGAAAAATTTCTCTAGAAAAAGGACTGTGTAACATCAATATGTCGTGAAGGTACGAAATAAACAACGTAAGTCGCAGGTGTGACTTGATCATAGGTGTTAAATGTCAAACAGAAAGATTGAACTTCGACTTGGACGCTTGTATCAACGACAAAATTTATATAAAACGCAAAAACAGCATGGCCGGGGAGAAGAAAAAACAATCGCGTGATGGTCATAAAAATGTCATTACATCCTCGATTTCTCTACTATCTAACAGAATAAAATACTCGTTGGTGTAATAAAAAATGAAATTTTTATTATATTTTCTGTAATTTGATTTGTAAATTCAAAAATTAAACTTAAAAAACATCAACTCACTATAAATAATTTTATTTATTGACATCAGATTTATTAAATTTCACGAAATTGTATTATTTTTAACCTCAGAGTAGTAAAGCTTGTTTTTTCTAGCAAAAATAATAGACTCGCTAGTCCTCAACTGTCAAAAAGAAGAAACTACTAATCGCTTTATTACTTTGTTTTCAAAAACTCCCCTTTCTATCAGCTGATAGTAAAATGGCTAACAAATTGTTTACTTTCACTTAGAAAAATGTGATGATGTCATAAAACTTTATAAAAACATTTAAAAATACCAATGGAAAAATTTAAATTATTTCTGATCAAATTTCAGTTTATTAGAAGTAATTCACTTTAAAATAACGCCATTATAAACAAAGAAGCGCGCGCGCGCGCCACCGCTGCGGCTATTTTTAGTAACAACAACTGGCGGGAAATTTGAAAATTGAAATCCGAGATAACGCGCGCCATAGTGCCGATTTGGCACCAATAATTAATTAAAAATAACGGAACGCTTTAAGCAAAAAATGAATAGCGCATCATAAAATTGAAGAAAAATTAGACAGGTAATAATTTTTTCAGATTTTTCGGACAATTAGAATTTTTACACGAAACTAACTTTCCCATAATAAATTATGATTAAGCTGAGACGGACGGACGTTATTACTTCTTTAAATATAGTCATTGAAAAATTGTAATTATTTTTCTCTTAATTAATACACGCAAATTTCATGAAATGTAGGTCCTAATAATTTGAATGTTTTTAAGTTATATATTTCTTTAGTTTCATACATAATAAAGTATTATATTTACATGTTCACTTTGTGAAATTTTTCATAAATATTACTTTAAAAAATCGTGAGAAATATCTCTCCTAGATAAGTGTCATAGAAAATTTTAGGAATTTTCTAGGAGTTTCCTAAATTTTCTAAAAGTTTTCCAGAAAATTTTACAATACACTTAGGCTTATTACTTGTTTGCTTATAATCTTGTTAATATCTCATTTTAAAATGTATGTATACATAGATTCAAACAAAAAAAAAATTGATGTATATTGTATATAATGTTAAGTATAAAATTCTGATATGACATACAAGAATTAAGATTGAAAACGTATAGAATATCATCGATATATTTCAATAAAACGGAATGAAATAGTTTCTGCGAAATGTCGATATCATTTACCACCTCATATTACTTTAGTAATCTTACCAAATATTGGTACTAAAGGCGCGAACTATCACCTTAACTCCTGTTTTATAGCTTGTTTTATGACTATCGACGTCGACGACAAAGTCTAGACATTCCTACACCTCACCATTTCTACATTGTTTTCTATACTTTCTTTTTTTATTATTATTAAAAATAATTCTATCTACGGTTTAATTCGGCTCATTTGTACGAGCGAAATCTTTATAATTTTTATAACACTCGATTATGCAAGCTACCTTTTAAGTCTGCCGTCTTAAAAACTGCTAATTTGAATGTAAAATATGATACTAAATTGTAAAATTCTAGTTTTGTGCTTTGATATTTTTGTATTTTTATAAAATAAGACTCCA
>NW_027121533.1:600000-805945 GCF_030686945.1 Centruroides vittatus
CCCCTTTGTAGTAATTAGGCTTAAAAGAGTTTCAATTTTTTACAAAAAATACAATCATTTATTATATATTTACAATATAAACAATATATATTTGTTATTAGACGTGTTTATTATCAAAATTGACTACTTACACATGCAATTTTTATGTATATTGTTTTCATGTTTGTGATTTCAACTTTGACTACCAAAAAGTTGCATATTAATTGCCCAATAGGGTTAAATCTCAAGCAATATTCTTGCCAATCTTCATTAATTACGTAAGAATGTAATTAATGTAATTAGGGTCATGTGTCCTTGAGATTTTAGGCTTTTTTTTCTGTGAACCAAATATTTCATTATTTATTTATTATAATGAACTGTTTCAGTAATATCATAAATCTGAATAAGTAAACAATGCTTTCATTATTCAAGTAGTAATGATTAGTAGAATCTTCACTTACTTATTTGGATTTATGAAAGTTTAACCGAAATAGTTCAAAGTATACGAATTATTATTCAATAATGTTATAACTTGAGCAATATTTTTGTCAATTTCTGTTCATTGACTAATCATTGTCAATCTGTTCATTGGCAATATTGATTTAAATAAAGTATATATTTTGTTTTTGAGTTAGGTTTTTTTTTTTTTTTATGAATCTAAAAGATTCATTTGTATAACAACAAATTTACAACTGTTTCAGTTAACCATTCATAAACCAATAAAATTGAACAAGGTAATTTATTATATAAAAATTTTAAATTTAAAAACAAAAAATATTTGCTTTAATGAAGCAAGTGGAGTTAACTCCATTAAAGCAAATTCTTTTTTACTTTTAATTGAATGAGGTTTTGTTGAACATTTGAATAATGAACCTCTTTTAAAAGTATTAAGTATTTTATTCATTATAAAAATTCTAAACAATGTAACAGTTGCAAGAAATGTGTAAAATATATTTTATATAATAATAATTTCCAGTAATATGTAGCATTACATTTTGTCTGTCGCATCTTTGATATGTCAAAAAATTTAAAAACATGCTGTTATAAATTGATGTTATTCATGAGGTTTTTAATTCGGATCAATACTAATGGTATTTTTTTAATAGATAATTTCACCATTGATGTTTCAAGAATATATCTAAACTTATTTTCATTGTAATATCACTTCTTTGTTGATATTTTACACCCAGATATGGATTATAGGATGCATATAATTTAAATTTTAAAATAGCCAATTCAATCTTTAAGTTTAAACTAGAAATTTTGAGTACTGATGACAATTAAGTAATTTTGATAAATAATTTGGCTTTACTTTCAGTAAGTATAATTTGTGCTGGATATTTCTGGTATATTTATGTGCATTGGATAAATATTTAGATTTAAGATTCTATAAATTCTTATTTGTAGCATTATCTAAAGCTTGTTAATACTTTATCCAAGCTTATAGAACTAATCAATAGCAAAACGTTATACAATTTTTTAATTATTTAAATGTTGAAATTTTATCTTTCTTAGTGAATATTGTAATAACTTATTCATATTGTGCAATTTGCCTAAAATAAATTATCATCACTTATATAATAATAAACAGTATATCTGGATGTTTCAGTGAACCTTTGATTGATCATTTACTTTTTTCAGATTTTTTGATATAATTGATTTATCCATATTTAATATGTATCATAGGTATTTTTTTAGTGAGAAATTTCAAAATATTGTAAAGTCAATGACACAAACTCTCATACAACAGTATAAAAATATTTTATTTTTATATTTTTGTTTTGCAAGAGTTTTAAATCTGTGTTAAAAATAAAAGTAATTTGAGAAAATTACATGAATGATTTTAAAAAAAATATTTAATAATAATTTTTTTCTGTGTCAAGTTATTTGAAAATAAAATTTAAACAATATGAGTTATATATTACTCATTGAATCCAATTTAATTTTTGATATTGAATGCAGTTTAGTGTGTTCAGAAATTAAAAGAATGAAAACTAGTTTCTAGGAACAATTTTTTAAATTTTAAGAGCTACTTCATGTAAATGGACAATATAAATTTTAATTTGTATAATTTGTTAACATGTTTTTCGTATTCTGATGAAGAGAGTATTTTGTTGAAAATTGTATTATAAAACTATAATATACTTATTACGTTATGAAAATTGCATTTATGTATAACAAAAACTTCACATGTTCCATCTTGTATGTTCTGCATTGGCCAATATTAAAACTTTTATTGAGGTGATAACTATTATTTATTCATAATAAAAACTTCCATTAACTCGACTTCATTTACAAAGAAAAAAAATTAACAAATGTCTAAGAACTTATAAGGAAAGAGTATATATTTTATTGCAAAGGTAAGAGATATATAATAAGGAAAGATACATGTTTTATAACAAAACAACAAAGATCTATTGAATGAGAATAGAAGTTACTTAAATAAAACCAGAACCTGGAATTTTATAAAGCGAAAAACAAAATAAATTCATTTTGCTGATAATTATATATTAAATTATTAAACTGCAAAGTAAATTGTATAATATAAGTTAGAGATGCTAATTCACCTGAAATGCAATTTAATCGATTGATGCTTAGATGAGGCTTTTGCTATAATTGCAATTTATTTTTTTAATGAAACAAAATTAAATTGATTAAATAGTTTATGAACTTTTTATGCTTCATAATGAAGACATTTTTTAGAACTTTTTAAATTTAAATACAAAATATTTCTAAATGAAGTTAAAATTGCTCAAAAATTAACATTTAAATATATGTATAGATGAGACTAACAATTCCATAATTACAAAATTATACACACTCCAAGTAGTCTTTTATCTCTAGGTAACCATCTATAAGCAAATTTATTATGGAGTTTTAGAAATTTGGTTTATTAATTTAAATTTTTTGCAGAAATTTGTGTTGAAAATGAATCTTGCAAAATATTAGAATAAAAACAAAATGAAGATTTTCATTTTAATTATTTTTATTGCTACATTGTAATCTGAAAGAAGTGAATTCTATTGACCATTTAGAAATTAAGATGACATTACATCTGTAAATATGAAATTATGATTATTCCATTTTTTGTTGCTTTAGACTTTAATATTATATCTTTAAATGTGGATAAGATAATTTTGTAAACAAAATAAAAACATTTTTATGAATACATTTAATATAAGATAATATATTTAAGATAATATATACAGTGACCTTTTCAGTTATATGACTTTAAAGGGAACATGATAAAAAGTCGTATAAGAGAGAGTTGTACAAAGAACAGATTAACCAACTTGAATGAAAAATGTTAAATATATAACTAACCCTTTCAGTATTGATTATCACAGTTAAAAGCATTATTTCTTTTAAATTCAAAATACAAAGTGAAATCTGGTAATTTCTGTGTGACATAGGTACTAACTACCTATGTCACACAGAAATTAATGTGCATATCCAAGTTTTACTGCAAAGGTGGGGCTGAAATACAGTACTGTATTTTCCTGTGTTAAAATCTCCATAGGGTATAAACTGGAAGTATGGGGATTTTGGAAATTTTATTGGCCATCTGATAGTTACTTTGACATAGGTAGAATACATGTCAGGGAAAGTCAATTTGACAAAATTTGAAAAATATTCATGTAAATAATTGTGGTCTGACACAATATTCATACACAAGTTATTAGTCAATACATACCTGGCAACAGCTATAGGGGAATGTAATGATAGTCTGGACATACATGACAATGGTCGCTTAAGGGTTATGACATTACCACTTGTTTTAGCTAAATGTATAGCCAGTATCCATTCTCTTTCTAAAAACAGCTATTATGTCCAGTATGATAATCCTCTCCACTTTCTTATCTTCCTGGGCACCTTTTAACCTATGACATAGTGACCCCACTCTATTCTTGTTTTTGAAAAATACATTAGTCTGAAATATTTGTAGAGGTGTAGAACTGATAGTGTCATTCAAATGAGAGATTTTAGACATTATCTCTCATAGGCTTCAGCCAGGACCTGTGGAAAATGTTTCATAACTGAGTGTGCCACTTAAATGAGAGGTTTATAAGTGAGAGGTCACTGTATATATTATTTTAACTGATATTAAATGAATCTGTATATAATGAAAAAAATCTCATATATGCAAGTTTGTTCATTTATTTAACTTTATATTATCTGTATGTTATTCTACATTATAGTTTTTGTATAGGTCTATATTTCAAATGAATATT
The DNA here is from genome assembly GCF_030686945.1 of Centruroides vittatus. Lineage (NCBI taxonomy): Eukaryota > Metazoa > Arthropoda > Arachnida > Scorpiones > Buthidae > Centruroides > Centruroides vittatus. Next base: position 604,212 of record NW_027121533.1, read on the forward strand.
AGTGGTTTAAGAAGAGTTTTGTCTGTTTCTTTTTTGTTTGGTTATTAATAGCACACTCCAAAAATTGTTAACCAGAGAGATCAACATAAAATGAGATAAATTTAAAATAGTTACATCTTTATAATCAAAAATTCAGTTGAATAATTAAAAAGTTTAAAATTTCACTTTATTGTTTTAGATTAAAAATTATAGGTTAGATCATCTGTTTCCTAAATGAATTAAAATAAACAAAGTTTGAAGTTATATTTAAGTAGGGCTGTAAATACTTTGTATGTTCCTTATATACTAAAAGTAGGCCTGTTTCTTTTGTTTGTCAGTTTTGCATCAAATATGATCATAGATCAGATTAATGTGTACCAAGGGTCATAGTTTGGTACCACTACTCTAGAAGAAAAATTAGAAATTTACTCAACAAATAAATTTTGTTTTGTTTTAAGACTAGAAAGTTACTCTATGAAACCGTAATAGTGTTACCATCTTTTCAAAATTGCTGACCCAGATGACAGGTTTGTTCCAACACAAGTCCCCAACCGGTTTGATTTTGAAATGGTAGGAGGCATGCGCAATGTGCCAAGAATAACATGCATGCCAGTTCTAAGTCAGTTAGGGACTTGTGTAGGAACAAATGAAATTAGCTAACAATTAAATTTAAATTTACATTGTTTGCTGTAGAGAACAAAGAAAAAAAAAGGTCAACACAGGTTGCAACCAGACATATGACAGGGTGAGATGGGGAATAAGTTTCGGTGGGAGTGTGAAGTCTTTAACCATTAATATAAAATAAATTTATAAAAATATTTGCGAGTATAGTATTTTGTTTCATCATAATTTCATGATTTCTACAAAAACCGGACAAATTAATAATTAGTCCAGACAATGAATAAAAAACTGTACTGAGTGAAAACTGGCCTGGTGGCAACACTAAACCCTTATATGTTTTATTTTTGAAATGAATATGTTAAAGTTTTAAATATTATTATGATAGAGACAAAGGATTTAACTAATTAAAACTGAATTATATTGAAGTGTAATTATTTATAAAGCTTTATAAAACAGTTCTGAGTTTTGCATGAATTTTGAATCAAAGAATTACCTGAGAAAGCTGATTTAGTTAGTTCATTTAATGTAACCAAAACAAGAGCCGCATGTCATGTTTATATAACAAACAAATCCAATAATTAGATATAAAGTAATTTGATTGGAGTAATTAACAATTACTCTAATCAAATTACTTTATATCTAATTATTAAACTATCTTTAATATAGTTTGACAAATCCAGTGGATTGTTTGGCATTAATATAATGCTTATCTGAATATATGTATAATTTATGATAAACCATCATTAATGCAATTTACTGAAATATTAATCTTATTACATGAATTACTAGTATTTGCAAATTTGTATCCTTGAATCAGTAGTTTTAATGATCTTGCTAAATTTAATCTGTTTTGCTATGTTGTTATAATACTAGCAATATACAATGTACGTGTGTGTGTGTGTGTACTCACTGCATTATATTAATGTCAAATGATCTGCTGGATTTGTTGTGCTGTAGTAAGGCTCATTTAATAATTAGATATAAAGTAATTTTACTAGAGCAATTAATTAATCAGGTTATTGGATTTATTGTTACATAAGCATTACATGCAGAAGCTCTCTTGTTATGGATACATCAAATGAACAACTAACTAAATCAGCTTTTTCAGGCAATTCTTTGATTCAGAAGTCATAAATGTTTTACAAAGCTTTATAAAGTATACTTCAAAAATAATTATTTTAAATAGTTAAATCCTATCCTTCTAAACAATAAGATAAGCATATGTTTAATTTTTTAAAAGCTGCTAAAATTTCTGCTTATTTACCTTTAAGAAAAACTATCTAGTTTAAAAATAACTAAAATTGTAAGTTTCATAATTCACAAACATATGAAATTGAAGTAGTTATAAAATTAAATACTGTTGTAGTATTTTAAATTTATAAAAAAACACACAATCTTTATAAATTTACCAGATATGAAGTAAGTTGTTGAAAGATTGATTCTCCAAAATATCTAATTTGAAATATAACATAAAAAATAAAATTTTGCTCTATTAATAGCTTTGATTGTGTTTTAGTATTTTCTATAGATTTAAAATATTACCATAGTATTTAAATTTTATGTGAATCATGAAATTTATAATTTTAGATAGTTCTAAACTAGATAGATTTGCAAGTATCTTTTCATATATATAATTATTCATTATTTTATTGGAGAAAAAATATTTGTATTTTTTCTTAAATATAAATAAGCAAATCTTTAGAAGTTAAACATATGCTTATTAACATAGTTTCAAAAGCTTGAGGGTGTTTGTTGTGTAGCGGATGAACTGCAAACTTGAATGAACTCATTGTGTTATGATCTTCTTAGCACTAGTTAATATTTATGTATAACAAACTGAAATTTAATATAAAACATATTTAAATTTTACATGTATATAAAAGTTTTGATGCTTTATTAAACTTTAATCATTAAGTTAAATGAATGTTTTTATAAATGACCTGAATAGGAACTTATTTATTCATATACTTTTAAATTCAATATATGAAGTTTTCTTAAGTAAATTATGTGATGAATATAAAGCAGGTAACTTATATGTAATAAGTTGATACGGTAAGTTTCTCATACTGTATATTGTAAACATGGCAGTCAAATAAATTTGATTTATAAGACTAATTTTATTGAATTTTATATTAAAAAATATCACTAGTTAATGTAAATAATTTTCCTGCTTAATAAATTTAGTATCTGAAAAGTAATTTTAATGAATATTAATATTTATTATATTTAGACAATAAATAAATAAGTTATCGTAATATGTTAAAAGTGTATTTTAAGTAGTAATGAGGATAATTGTTTCTTCTTGTTCCATTGTTTATTGTATAACAAAAGAAATAATATAATAATTTCCTGAGAACTTTGCTTAAAGTAATATTTTGGTTTTTTATTGTGTTAAAATCCATTAAAAGAATATTAGTTTGTTAATAGTTTGTTTGATAATATGTTACTATATATTTTATGAATGTCACTTTGAAAATGATTTATTTTATTAGCAAATATAATATTACATGTCAAACCTAGGAATTTTCTTAAAATGTTATCAATGACTTAATTTTAAATCAAAGAATTTTTTAAAATGTAATCAATGAAAGATTACTTCAACCGATTAATCTGATGTACAGAATTATTAACTCCAAATTACAATAAATTCTCAATAAGTCAGATCCTTTCCTCAAATTTTATTTTTGTTCCATAGACTTAATATATTCTATACGTTTAAGTAGTTTTGGGATAACATTTCACTCACCCAAAATTTAAGATTGGGATACTTTGTTTAATTTTTTGTGTGTTTTCTTTTGCATTTTTAAGGAGATAGATGATGATGACATCAAAGTTGAAGATTGATATTGTGTACAATTATGCATCTAATTTTATGGCATAAAATTCAAAATTTTACCAACATTTTGAGTCTAAAAGAAGTTGCGTGTTATTAAAGATGAATAATGTGCATTTAAAGGGAATCTGCTAGGTTTCCATCAAACTCACTGCCTCATCAAACTAGGCTACAGTTGGTTAATGAGCAAAAATTATTGTGACATCATCACAATTCTAGGCTGAATTTTTAATTTAAAATATATGCTCCTGATCTCATATTAGTTATCTTGTCCTGTACATTATACTTTCCTGAAAATAACAGTCATGCCAATTATCTATTTAACTCTGTTGTGGAGAAAATTTTTGAATTGAAATCATGCCACTTCCAATTTAACCAGAAGTTCATATATAGTTAATCAGTTTCTCTAATCTTTCCATATCTGGGTCTTGACTTTAATCTATCTAATATTACGTTCGCACACAATCCACGACTCACTTCAATCTTGATTTACTTACAATCTGGATTGTGACTGTCGCTAGTCGAACGTTGTGCTGTTCGCACAGGCAGTCCTCTTGAGAACAGCCCGGCTATTACATGTGATGATAAAACTGACATAATTACACGGTAAGTCATGAACACCAACAAGCAAAATGGAAGTTTTGGTTAGAAATAAATACAGTACTTTCTTTGTCTTGCCATTTATCTAATAATAGACAGATGTCATCGTCTCTGCAAATACAGTATCTTTTTTCTCTGTCGATAGCTTGACACATGTTCCATCGTCATCTTGTATTTTCTTGCGTGCGTGGGATTGTGGGTTCTCTCTTATGACTGGATCTAGCTTCAAGAACTCTCTTCAGTCAATTGCGATTGAACCTCATTTCAGTCGAGATTGAAATGGTCGAGGGAGGTCGCACCAGGGCATAGTCGCCGACCTTGATCACAATCTAGATTGAAATGCATGGTGCAAACAGGGTATAACACCATTCTTGAGATTAAGGACAGACGAACGACAGTGAGAATTTATAGGTCCACAGTTTTTTCAGCTCAACAAAGCTTGGAATGACGTTTCACAAGGCACCATTGCAAATTGCTTTACAAAAGCAAGTTTCATTCAATTTAATTTATTGAATAAATTGAAATTTCATTCAGAATTCATCAGAGTTATTGAAGAAGACTGGGTCAATCTTATTACATCAATGAGTAATGAAAAAGTGTCATTCAGAGAGATTATCAATGCTATGATGTAGCTGTCTGTGGACATTTATCTGAAGACAACACCATTGCTTAAGTAAAGAACCAAGCAGAGAAGATAAAAAATAAATTCTATCAATAGCTAAGATCTTGTCTGTTACATATAAGGAAGCCAGGAAAGGTTGAGATTTTATAGGGATTTCTAGAAACTACCATCATTTGTAAAACAAGATTCTTTTGAGATGATTAATTACATTGAAAACATCATTGAGCAAGGAGCAATGAATCAATAATAAACTTGTGTAACAGACTTTTTCCAAATAATAATCTTACCGCGAGTCATTATAACAGTGCATTGTTAGTTTGTACTGGTACATATAAATATTTAAAAAAAATATAATGTATTTAAGTCTAACTATATTTTTTGTATTGTGATATTTGCAATCTCATTAAAATAATGATAGTTTCCGTAACTTAAAGTTTTATTAACTTTTAAATTTTTGTTCCTTTCACTGAGTTATTGTCATGAGCCTAATATTTTATTTTATGTGTATTTTTCCAAGATTAAAATTTTGTTTTGTGGTAATTCATTTATATTTTTAATGTACTGCCTTTAGATTGTACAGTACATTTATAAAGTCAGCACAAAGCATTATTTTTCTAGAATATACTTTTATTTTTTATACGATGATCAGTTGTTCATATTTCATAAATTCAGTTTTTTAGTATCAATTATTGTTTAATGTAAATTTATTTATGCTTTTATAGTTTTCCTGATATATTTTTTAAAGTTATGACAAAATATTTACAGTTATATATTTAGAGCCTGTCATAATACTGCAATATGTATAATATCAATAAATAATAATAATAATTTATATTAATAAGAATAATGATATAAAATTGTAAAAAAATATATTAACTGTCATTTAAATAGGAAAAACTTTTTCAAGAAACATCATTATCATAAACTTTGACTACATTATCATCTCAATAGCTTAGAAATTTGCAATTAATCGATGCCAAAGTTTTTATTATAGTGAGAATGAGCATAAAGTTTTAAATTTTTTATAATTTTGATGATTCCTGTTTAAAATGTTTCAAATGACAAAATAAATATGATTACATAGATTTCTGATGATAAATAATATTTAGCAAGAGAGTTGTAATTTATCAAATACTGTATCCCTCATACAACATGGTACTTCTATAACATGGCTTTGCTCATCCCCAATTTTCAAATTGCATTAATCTCCCAGACAACATAACTTCCGGGTTTGCTCTAACATGATTTGAGAAATCAGGAAATCTTATGTACAAAATTTCACAATTTTTAAGTACAAACTCCATTATTTGATATTTTTTTGTATGTGTAAGCATGTGTGTTGTCTCAAATTTGCACAAGGACTTTACAATATTGAAATTTTTAATTTCTTTTGTGCCTTTCATCAGGTTTACTTTAATGAAAACTGACATAGCAATATTTTTCTTCTTCCTTGTTGCTTGGAAATCAGGTGTCATTGTCGTCACTTTCAAACTTTAGCGTTGTCACTGCATTTTGTTTTTGTACATTAGTCTTTGTTTTTTGTAAAGTTTATTTAAACATTTTTAGGTAGGTGTTATTAAACTTTTTTAACCGTAGAAAAATAGTCATTCATAAAAGTGACAAAGGAAATTCAGCGGAATCTTATATCAGTATTTGAACACAAATTTTAGAAAAAGATCACTCAGTACTTGACTGAACAGTGCGACCCGTTAGAACAAATTTTTGATTAATAACTTATTTTGTCATCTATAAAAAATTTTTATGATAAAAATAAGTAAGTAATTTAAAAATAGGCAACTCTAGGATTGCATTTTATCTTGGTGAGACAAAATTATAAAATTATACTCGATTCTGTTTTTTTTTTTCTTCTTTCACTTAATGCGTGCGGAATGCAAACATCATGTTTTGCGACCATTTTAAGTCAAGAAAGTGTTTCAACAATACCTGTCTGTGACACTTTAAAATTTGTTGGAAATCTATGACTTGTTATTCATCAATATTTTTTAAAAATAACTTTCCTGCATCTTTTCTTTGTTGACTCCCATACATTTTGTATCCAGTAGTTTTAGGTAAATTTAGTTGCATCTTTCCCATGTGCATTATGAATAATTTTTATGGTTTGTTTGATGCTACAACTTTTCTGAAACACAAAAAGAATAACATGCCTGATATGCTTTCTTTCTAAAGACATTACACCTTGATTTTATTCAAACAAAATGTGAAGTAACAAGTTTAAAATATTCTTCTAAACAAAGAATTCAATCTCACACTAACAATAATGTGTTAAATTTTCCAGCGGTTCTAAATAAATCGCAGATCTAAGTTATGTTAAAAATACACAAAATCTTTCTGTTTAATTTATATATAAGTTCTATTAAATATATATATTTAATAGAACTATGATATAAATAAAAATTATCTTTAAAGGCATTTCATTTCACTGGAATTAAAAGTTCAGATTTTGGATGGGCTGAAGAAAGGAGGAAAAAATATCATATGTTGCAAAATCTTTTAATTTACATGAAGCAACAATCTGGGCCATACAAAAAAATGAACAAAAAATCAAAAAATTAGAGGTTCTTTTACTGCAGGATGTTCCATTTTTACAAATATGAGTGTGTACTAGAGAACCAATAATTGAGAAGATGGAAAAAGCTTTTAATGTTTATATTTATGACTGTTTAAAAAACAGATTCCACTAGATGCCAATGTTATTAAACAGAAATTTTTAAAAATTTACAACTGTTTAAAGAGAAAATGGAGAACAGTCTATCTTTGTAGCTGGTAAAGGTTGGTTTGAGTTTTTTAAAAAATGTTACACATTACATAACGTAAAAATACAGGGGGAAACAACATTGGCTGATAATGAAGCTGCCAAAAAATATTCAAAGGAATTGCAACAAATTATTGAATGAGGCGGATTCATGACACACCAGGTTTTTAATGCAGATTAGACAAGTGTTTGGTGGAAAAATTGCCCAAGAGAACATATATTTCAAAAAAAGGAAAAGCTGCATCAGGTTTTAAAGCATCAAAAGAATGTGTAACATTACTTGTGTGTAGTAATGCGTCAGGAGATCACATGGTAAAACATTGATAAAATATTGGATAATGCACCAAGCTACCTGAAAAATTTAAATTACCCAAATGCTGAAATAATATTCTTACTACCAAATACAATTTCAACCATTAGATCAGGGAATCATAGCACATTTTAAACTCATTACATCAAGCATTCGTTATAATGGATTGTGAATAAAATAGATGACGAATCTATTGAAGTCATACAGGCATGGAAGCTGCTCACAATTTTGGACTGTATTAATCTCATGTCTTTGTTTATCAAAGAAATAAAACCATCAGCATTGAATGCCTGTTGGAAAAATTTATGGTCAGAGTTGACTCAAGGTTCCAATGTAATTGATCCAGCAGAAAACAGAACTGAAGCTATACTCAAAATTTGCTAAATCTGTGGGAGGGGAAGGTTTTGATGACATGAATCTTGAAGATATCCAAGAACTATTGGAAGAAGAGATTGATGAAGCAAATTTGATTGAAATGGTATGAGATCAACCAAAGTAATTGGAAGATGATAGCACAGGTGAAAATTCTGAAGCTCAAAATTTTACCCTAAAGAGCATATGAGAAGGGATAAATTTGGCCAAACAATTGGAGCTTTACTTTCTAAATATAGATTCTTCCACTGAAAGCATGAAGTTTGAGAGAACTTCAGAAATGAATGGCTCCATATAATGAAATTTATAAAGATCTTTTAGAAAAAAGAACATAAATAAAAATATCAGATTTTATGAAAAAAATTTTTTAAAAAATTAAGATGATGTGGATCAAGATCAACAAAAAATCTAAGATGATGATATAAAATGTTACTCACAAAAACCTTTAACTGGTGTGTAACACACAATATCAGTCACTACAAACGTTTTCAAAACCCCTCCTGGGTTCTTCTTTGTGAGTAACATTTTATTTTATACACCCTGGTGTGTGGTTGTTTGTTATCAGATATAATAGTTTAAATTCTCCTATTTAATTAAAATTAATATTAATGTGTGATACAGTACTTTTAATTGTAATTGTTACTTAATTATTGATTGGAAATAAATTATTGATTGCTTTAATAAACATATCTCTCTTAGTAACGATAAAGAATAGTACACTTTTGCTAACTTCTGGAACCAAATCTCATGTGTTGCATTAATCCTTTGTTTCATATAGCACAGATTTGCATAACATGGCATTTTTTCGGAATATAACTACCGTGTTATACAAGGGATATCTGTGTATAAAAGTTGATTTCTTTGGCTTAAGATTTGGACTTGTTGAGAGCTCTAGTTATCCAAAGTAATGTGGATTGATGCTACCTTGGATAACCAAAAACTTGGATAAAATGGATGGCCACAGCCAATTCAAATTAAAAACTACATATATAAAAGATTTATCAGGTAGAACTTTTAAGCTGGCATTTAGACTAGAGAGAGAACTTGTGCTTGTTACTGTCTAACATTACTATCATTAGTGTAAACAGCTTTATAAGGTAACTTACCAAGAACCTGTGGAAGTTCTTGCATAAAACATAAGTTTGCTTGTATGAACAGGAAACTTTGTAGTTGCATGATTTCTCAAAATACTTCCAGTCTGCACTTGGAACCAACTATGCCACTGCAGTACAAGCATATCTTAAGAATGCCATGTTGGGTAATAAAGTAGAAAAAAAAGGCTCAACACTTGATAAATAATACTGTTGCAAGTCTAAGTTTCTAAGTGTAAACAGTTTTGTGAGAAGATAGGAAAGGCAGAACTCTTGAAGCTTCTGACAGATAATCACAACAATTATTAATAGTAGCTTAAATCCATATGGAAGTTTACTCACACAAGATTTGTTGGAATTAACTTGCCAATCTTTCTGCACTTTACTTTTTATAATATAGTGTATACAGTTTAATTTACTTTTTATAGTAAACTTAATCATATATAAGAAAAATATTTTTCACACCTCATTGTTATATATCTAATAAGCATACAATAGTTTTAATAATGTGTATTTAGTTATATTTTAATGAATGATTCATCTCACATTGAAGTTAAATGATAAAAGGTAACAAACAAATCAGCTTGTAATACATGTTGTTATGTTAACTTTTCATTTATGAATTACAGCATGAGAAAAATTATGTATTTATGTACAGATAATGTGGAATCTCAGTTAATTGGGTTCTACTGTATAATTTATTGTCTAGTAAATTGAAAGGGATAAGCTTTAATTGTGCAGAAAAGAAAAGATTATTTAAAGAAATGATTGTACTGTATTCTATTTTTGTTTTAATATACAGTATGTTCTACCTTATGAAAGGTATTATTCTATCAAAATAAATTTTAATGGGTATTGAAAGTAATTGTAGAATAAATTAAATATACTTAGTCATGAGATACTCTCTAATTGTGTTGATGTGACTAATACAATTAAAATTCTCAATTTATTACTAATATTGTAATTGACCCTAACAATGTTAAGTACTCTTTTTTTTGTGTACCAGGACGATATGCTTGACCACGTTAGTGTTTTTAAGCTTTTTAGATATGAATTTCTGTCTTGTGGAACATGAATTCCATGTTTATCTATTGTGTATGTTATATAATACAGTGGAATCTTCTTATAATGAACTTTTAGATTTTTTTTTACTGACCCATCCTCTGTAGGAACTTTCCACAAAATATTTGTTGTCCAAACATATTTGTAATAAATTTTTAGTTCAATTTTCCTTTTCTCTCATTTCTTTTGTAACAGAATTCCTGAATTACGAAAATTCGGGAATTTATTATAAGAACTATTATAACAAGATGTTAAAATTGTTGAGTTTATTACATGTTTTACTTTAACGTTAAATAATTTTAACATAAAAAGTTTGAGTAACTATTGAATAAAACATTGGAGGTCATAAGTGTCTATCAGTGTACGTGGTCTACTTTGTTGTGGTGACATCATGGTCCAAATGGTTTAGTGCTTTGTTAAATATTCATTTTTAATTCAAGGTTAGTAAGTTGTTACTTTCTTTGCATTTAGCAAGTGATTATCATGTCCAAAAGATTTTATCTTTCTTCTACATTAAGTTGCTGACCTGAAAGAAATGTAGAGAATTGTAGACAAGCTATAAATAGAACTAATCAGCATAACTTCTATAAAATTTATTGAATACGGTCAATAATTTTAGTGATATTGATAATTTGACTGCTAGGTCTTAATTATTGTTCATCTTTATCTTTTAATTGTGAAAATATGAGAGAGCTCTTCTCTGTCTATCAAAGTAACAAGGAATCTGTTTACTCACAGTCAACTTTATGTAGCGTTGTCACAGGTTACTGCTTTTCATAATTTCAAAATAAAAATTGCACATGATAACAATGAAAATAATACATCTATGAGACAGTTTTAAACTTTGGATGTACTGTACACTAAATTTTTGTTTAAAAAAATATTCTACATTAAATAACTATAAATTAATAAAAATTTAAAACTAGATAGTAATTCACTTTTAAAATAAATATAAATATTTTAAAAATCTAATAAGGAATAATCAATGATAGAACAAAATGAAAATGAAGCTGTTTAAAATAATGTGAAGCACATTAATAAAAAAAAAAAGTGGATAGCTAATGCTTAAATTGTCTAATGGATGTCATAATAATAGACAGCTTCAAGTCAATACAAGTCAAGAGTTGAACTTTGTCTTGTAAGGCCTTAAAATATTTGATATTTTTGATAGAAAAATCTGAACAATATGCTCAACATTCCCTTTCTGAATCATCATCTCATTTTTTCTACTTCTACCTAAAGATGTTAGTAATTTGGTTAGTGAGGCAAATGTATACTATATTAGATAAACACGTGTTAATAATACTGATTACAAGTCTGCTGTTATAGATTTGCTATTCTTTGTTTGTACTGACTTATCAGTAGTGCTAAAACTAGTTTTAGATTATATACAAGTGTAGTATTGATGTTAAAATTCTATAATTTATACTGTACATTAAACCTGAAGGTGATCTTTTTAAAGAATTGAAAAAATTAGAAAATATTAGATTGAATTACAGCTGGAAAGTTAAAGGTGTATTCTTTATTATAAATACTTCAGTTTAATTAGATTAGTTATACAAAATACACAAAACAAATTTATATGTGGCTGGGAATGGAATTAGAATAATTTTTGATAAGATCCCATTTGGCTTTCGTGATAGTTAATTCAAAAAACCAGTAATTAAGCGGTAAAGGCATTTGTATTATTTACTTTATGCAAGGTATTCTTACATTACAAGACACAAATTTAAAATTTATGTCGATGTTAGTCTTGTAAAGTTTGAGTTTAAATCTATGAAATTCAGTTTATAATTGACAAATTGAATTTAATATAAAACAAAGATATTAAATTGTACATTGTAGTTGTAATTTTAGTTTTAAGTTGATTGCAACTGTGTAAAGAAAATATTAGTTTTCAATGTTTAGTTTTCAATCTAGTTTATAACTATAAACAAATATTAACATTTAATAAATATCATGGAGAAACAATCTACATATTTAAAGATTGTATTAAAAATTTGATAAATCTAATGCTCTTTAGAGAATCATCATTATTATTATGATTTTGCAGAGAGATATTAACAAATAAATTTAAAAAAATAAGTCTTAAAAATCATCAGACTTGTACAATTCATCAGTTATTATTTAAAATCAAACAGTTCAAAATCAATGAATGTAACGTTCTTATTTTGTTATATTTAAACCTGATAATTAAAAGCTTGAAAGTATAGCTTTTTTTGGCATTAAAACAGTTGAATTAAAATTTAAAATATGCACAAAAAATATTTGCAAGTAGTTTCAATGAGAAGTAAAATTTGTCCTATTCAGGCAAAGAACAATGAAAAAAGTAGATAAACTAGTTTCATACTGGATTCTTATGTAACTATTTTTTATCTGTTCTTTGTTTAAAGATGATGAATTTGAATTTTTATAAAAACTACTTGCAAATATTTCATGTTTTTAAATTAAATATATTAACATGAAAAAATTACTTTCAGGTTTGAATTAAAAATTTGGTGTGGTTTGCCATATTTAAACCTTATAAAAGAATTTGTCAAATTGCTGCTGTTTCTCAAATTCAGAACTATAAGATAAATTATGAATTCGATGTAAATTTAAAGTGTCCCATAGTCCCAAAGATTCCTTACAGATATTCTTTCGATATCATTTTTTAAAATTTAAGATGATAACTTTTAAAAAGCTGTTTTATTTTTTAAATTCAACTGATTATAATTCAGTTGAATTGTGAGTATGGTTGTATTTTAAACAAGTATATTGGTATTGAAAGTAGTAATAAGCACTTTTGCTTGCTACAATCAAGCTTCTACAGAATATTTAGAGAGAATAATGGAATTCAATTATATAGAACAGAGTTTAAAGTTTGTTTGTTTTATGTAATCAAATTTTGTTTTTCTCTCTAAACATTCTGAATAAGCTTGATTGTAACAAGCCAAACTACTTAATACACAAATTCAAAAACAAAATGTTTAATATGTGAAACTAATTTACAACACTTATGGTTGTATTTTAAATTTTGGTTAATAATTTACTGCATTAAAGTATAATACATCCATTAATTTGTTACTACATAAAATGTTGTTAGCTATAGAGCAGCAGTCCTACTTATCGAAAATTAATGCAGTAATAAGAAAACAAACAAAAATTTTTTATTTTGATAGCACAGAAAGAGCTCATAAAATTGAGTTAAAAAATTAAGTTTTCTTTTGTTGTATACAGAAATAGAGTTGATAATCAATAGAAAACTAGGATGGTTTTGATATAATCAACATGGCAGACATGTAAAACTACATGAATTAACAACACACAAAAAACCTTTTTTATATCCCAGTAGGGCCTACAAACAGATTTAGACAAAACGAATGTTTTTGACCATAAACTTGATCTTCATCAGGCTATTGACTGGTATAAATTCAAAATCGGAATTCAAACAACATGTTTAAAAATTATTTTAAATTCCAAAATATTTAAACATTGGAAAATAATTTTTGCCGTACGTGTTAGTAAAGTGATAAAAATATCCTTACATCACCACACACAAATAATAAGATGTAATTACAGGTGTAGAAACATTAGCTACCTGCTAGTGTTGTTCCTGTTTTTTTCATAGCACCACCTCCATGCATACGAAATATTAGCGGCATCCTTTCCATTAATACAGTTGCCAGCCAGGCCAGCTTTGTATATTTCTAATGCTTCCAGGCTGTGAAGGTGTTGACCTGATCAGACATTTTTACCAATTTGGCCTTATGGGGGTCGGCTTGTATTTCAGGGTCAGTGGCATAGGCAGCTAGGACGGTGGTATGCCTTCGGTTGGCGATATCATACCTGTATTCCTGTATCCTTTTGCTTAGTGAGTGCTTCGTGGATCTGATGTATACTAGATCTTACTGGAATTTATGGTCTCTGAGAGGAACCATATAGACACCCAGTGCCTGACTTTCCTCTGTCTTGTCTTTGTCATTGTGCAACAGCCCATATACTGTGTTAGATATCTTATATGCAATCTTTGTCTTTGTGGGTAGCAATTTCTTTATAAATGGAGCTTAGGTGCTGGTTGTATTACACCATCGTGTGTGATTGGTTGCTGCTATGATTATGTGAAATAATTTTTAAACACATTCAAATTCTGGTTTCGAATTTATACTGGTCAATAGCCATGGATGGCTATTGATGGAGACCAAGTTTATGGTCGAAAATGTTCGTTTTGTCTAAATCTGTTCGTACTGGGATATAAAAAAGGTTTTTTGTGTATTGATTTACCCTCCCCAGGAATTGTGTGAGAAGTTGTTCTACATGAATTATTTATCATTTAAAATAAAGCTTAAATGTACCACTATATTAGAAAAGTTTTGGATACTCTAGAAGAATGCATTAAAGACAAGAAATTTGGTGCGAGAGAGCCTATGGTGAATAATTTGCTATTTATTTGTGTTACCATTTATTTGAAATTTTGGGTTATATTCATTAATGTAGAATACTAAGTCTGAATTGTGAGCAGCTTAGTGTGCAGAGCTAAGAATGTTCTTAGCATCATTGAATGATTATTCTTTGTCAGACAGCTAAGAAAAATGGCAAAGTTAAAATCATGGTGGCAACAGTTGTCACAAATGAACTGTGCAAAGTGGATGAAAAATGAACTTGTTTAATCTGGCATGAGTGTGAAGTTACAATCATAAGTGTGAAATTTTTCAAAGAAAAACCAGAGAGGCAGAGTGACATCACTAAGCATAGTAAGTCTACTAAAAGTAGTCTGAGCAAATGAGTAACAATTCTTACTCATATGATGGAATTTACTAAGAATATAGTCCAATATATGGCAAAGCCTGACTAAGTCAAAATTCTATATTATTGTACACACCCCTGATTTCATTTCAATAGTACCAATAGTAGATGATCACAATTCTGTTTATTAAAAGAGAAATATTGTGTTTTAGGAAAATGCAATTTGGGTGTAAGCATAGATTTTGTTTTTTGTTAGAATTTTTCCACAAGTGGGACCTAAGAAGATTCAAAAACAGAAAATAAAAAAGTAACATAAAAAAAAAGCTGTTCTTAGTTACAGCTTAGTTAGAACAGACTATGATGATTTACTTTTTTGAGTGATGTAGTCACACGAAAAGGGTTCTGTAAATTAGATGAATGTTCATCAATCCAAATTTCAAAGTTAGTTCAAATGAAATTCTTAACAGTAAATATCATTTCTAGAATATTTTTGAATGATGATTATATGAATACTCTGAAGACTGCTGTTAATAGGTTCAACATCTCACAAGAATTGGATGTGGTACAAAAATAAATACACAAAGAACACCATAAAATCCAGATGAAATAAAGTTCATCATAATAAATGAATGTTTTTGACAATTTTAAACTGTCGTCATCAGGTTAATGTGAAAAAGAATATGGAAGATAAAACATAATTTTAAAAATGGACAACTTCTGTTCTATTGGTTGGAATAAATTGTCACATGTGATGTTATCTTTTATAGAATAAAGGCTGAGTAAACAGTCTTTGATACAATCCAAGTATCAGATTAAAACTCTTATTCAATAAATGATGCCACTTAAGAGATTTGAGAAAGGTGCAATGGTTCAGGTGTGGCAAAGTGGCAAAAGTACTGTACAATGTTATGTCGTCGGGATCCCACATTTATTAACTTTAGCCCAAGCAATTTTTTTGTTTCATTATTATAAATACCTAGGTCAGTAAATGTACAGTACATTTTAATTTCTAAGATCATTGTTTTTATCACCTTCTTCCAACTCAACCTCACCAATCCCTCACTTCGTAAAAGCCCAAGAAATGCCCGACACATGCAATTAGTTATTATTTACTTTAAATTGATTTAGACAAATAATAAGTACTTCTGAAATACAATGAGATTATCATAATAAAAACTGAAATGCTAAAACTATATTTGAGTTTTTTAAAATTTAACAAGATAACTGGGAATTGTGAATATATAATAATTTAGATGTATCAACTTTCTGAAGCATGACATATTGATACTAAGTCAAATGATTGCCATAATTAATCGGGCTATTAATATGCTATAATTAATAATTAGAAAACTAAGTAAATTGGTACTAGTCCCGCTCCAGGCTAGTTTTCTTTTTTCTTCCAAAATGTTCTAAATTATTTAATAAATTATTAATTTAGATAAGAGATGGTGCTTAACTTTTACCTCTACTATCAAATTACTTAGTTTCTAATTATTAATTATATCATATTAATAACCTGATTAATTTATGATGATCGTTTGGCTTAATATAATAATTTATTTTACTAGATTAAAAGTGTCTTGGGAAATAATGAAAAGTAAACATTTTCATTGGTTATATTTCTTGGTAATAAAGTTACTTTAAGCAGCTTTTAGACAGTACAGCCATCTAAGTTGGCCATTGTGGCACTAGTTCAGTAAGGTTCATAAACACTGAAAACAAAATTTAAGATGGCTGCCATGAACTTCAAGATTATTTGTGAACTTTAACTAAGAGATACAGATGTCAGTTGCTTCCTACAAAACTTATAACATTAATTATAATTCTGTGTTGTCTTAGACTAAATATTTTTATTTATTTGGAAAAATTTTACAAAGAAAGCAGCAATAGGATTGTTTTTTTTGAAAATGGAAATTATTTAAAGGGGGTTGATAACAGTTTAATCATGTAATGCACACAATAATCGATGTAGGCTGAACGGTTTATATCGACGCTTTTTCAGTTTTGAATTCGGAAATTATTAATATTTCATAAAAAATGGTCATTGTCATAAAAAATCAAGTGTTTGCGTTCATTTAACCATGTACAGTACAAAAATATTTTCCTGCAACAATGAAAATGGATGATGTCATACCTGGGAATTAAGTTTTGCTGTAATTAAATATAATAAAATTTTGTGAACAATTTATTTTTGGTATGATATAGTAAATCTGCATTCATGCTACAGTTAATGTTTATCTGATAACTTTGCAGTTTATTCATAAGAATTTAATACAGCATTCCAATATAGCTAAATTCATTTGCAATCCAACGCAAGTGTTAGCTAATTATTGTTCAAGAAATTTAACTTTAAAATTTATCAGCTTTATCTGAAAATTATTTCACCTTTTCTAAGATAGAATTTACTTTTTTTTTTTAAATTTGAAATTGAAAAGGTGTAGTAAATGTGAGGTTAACCAAGGGTAGGAGATGGAGGACGATTCCTATCTTCTCTACCTCTTAATGGCACAAGACCTTGAGGTCCGACCTCGGTTGTCAAAAGGATGATTAAGGCTCGAGCGGTCAATGATTAGTTACGGATTTGGGATCGTAAGATCTCGTTTACGTCAGGAACTGACACCAATCTATCAAACTTCTTGCGGATAGATACGCGTTTTTCGGAAGCATAAGATGCCGATGATGAGGGTAATCGAGGAAGAAACGCACACTCTTCTTATATTAAACAAAATATCCGTTTATTTTGTGATTAATAGGGAATACATCAATTAACGTATTGGGAAGTATTTATATCATCGAATCGAATTATTAAACCGCGTCTCGAGTGAACGGAGAGAGAGAGTTTACAAAACATCGCGAGCAGGATAAATACCTTAGTGATCCGGAGATTTGTGATCCTGAGATTTGCACAAAGTCCGAGGAACGAGAGTTCGCTTGAAATTAAGAGTCAATGGACTGTAGATAGATGAAATGGACGGCTTCAACAGTAGGAGATGATAATCCACGACACACACTTATCAGTTGTCGAAACTCTCTCTCTCTCTGCGTCATCGTTCGTTTTTCTTTTATTTCGGAATCTCGGGTTCGAGATTTTTGTGAAGTACGTCAAGGGTGGAAGTCCTTTTTGACCAATGGTGAATTACATGATATAATTATTTTTCAACAGTTAACTCATCTTCTACAAGGAAGTATTACCGTGGGAACGATGGTTTATGATTAATTTTTACGAGAAAATTTGTCGGGTGTTTTTCCGTTTTTTGTTTCTGTGTTTGATTTAACCCTAACTGTCGAAAATTGGTTGGCAAATAAAATAAAAATTTGTTATTCTTATATTCGAACCTTCACATAAAATTTTATTAGAATTTCTTGTAATATAACAGTAAATATAACAATAATAATATACTAAGAGTATTTACACTGATGTATGTTTTTTGTTTTTAGTTACAAATATTTTTAAAAACGAAGTTAAGTAGAAATAATGTAAACTTGTAATTGAAAATGTCTAAAAACTTATATATAATTTCTGAATTTTTTTTTTAGTTTGCTGGTCTAGACGTGAACTCCACCATTCAGAGTGGAGAAAAAGCTGGTAAGTTTTTATTTGTTTATAAATATAATTAACTTAGTAATGTTAATTCTTTATTATAAGGCCAATTTAATTGAAAATTTAATTTTATTTTACTGAAAACTCATATGCATATGCTACAATGGATGCAGTCTGGAGGAAGAGAGGTTTTGGATCTTATTAAATTTTTATTTTAAGTTTTGATATATTTGGAATATCTTACTTTTCTGGCTATTATCTGTAGAAAGTTTTTAGAAAAGTTTTTAACTTTTGGATAATAAGCTAAAACCCAACAAAATAATTGTTTTTACCATTCATCATTACTGTTAAAAGTGTGAAAAAATGTTTTTCTTCTAAAGCTTCCAAAAAGTTTTAAAACAAAAATGTTTTGGTCTCTTAAAAAAAGCTGAGTTATGAACAACGATCTTTTAGAAAAGGATTAAGAGAGAACTGTTTTAACTAAATATCTTTAGAAAAGAAATTAAACAATTCATTTCAATGTATGTTTGAGAGTAAGACTTTAATTATTAAATGTTGTTGCAAATTGTGTTATTGTAGTGTAGCAAATAAACTACAGTCCAAATTTGTGTGGATTGTGTGATAAACCCTTGTAGATAATTCAGATTATTGTGTAATATATCTGTGAATTATAGATAGGCAGCTATAATATTATAAAACTGAGTTATTTATCAAGTAATTGGCGATATTAATAATCTTAAAAATATACTTTGGTTAATTGACTGTTGATGCATTAATAGATTTTGGCTATATTTCTGAAATGTCAAATTCATATGAGCCTAGCTATTAATGAACGTTTAGTTTAACATTCTTTTTAACATTTAAAATTGATTCAAGATGGCTTTATGATACAGCATTAAAACAAATGGTTATTATATATGCAGAAGAGCATGAAAATAAATTCTCAGAATATTACAATTTCGTGGCATTTGTATTGTTCTTTTAACTTGTTACTTAATTACAGAATAAAAGTGATTAGTCAAAATATTTCTTTCCATAACAACAAAAATTGATTTCAAAGTTCTGGTGCATCTCAGAATTAAAGAAATATGGCATAGCCTATGTACTGTACAGCAAGTCTTCAATAATGTTTCATTATAATGGTATTGAAGAAAGATACAAATATATTTGTATTCAATTACAATTATCTTGTTGAATTTTCTTTATAAACAGTAAAACTCTTTCGATGATTTGGGAAATAAATGCTAGAGGTTGCAAATGTGATTGAATTAGAATAATACTAACTGAATTATATTTTATTTATATCAATTAGTCTATAGTAAAATTGGTTTCATTATGTTATTTTTCTTAATGTCACAGTTCCAAGAAACTTTGAACAATGTTCAGTTAGAACTATAATATATATATATGTGTGGGTTAATGTGAGCCTAGGTATACAAAATGGCGGCGCTTCCGGTCGCCATCTTGTTTGCACACGCAAATGTGCAAACAAGATGGCGACCGTCAACAATAACATAAACATGCCTATATTTAATCTTTTTTAAAACTAAAACATTTTTAAAACGTAAATTTGCTACTTACTTTTTCCCCTGCTTTTGGTTACTTTTTCTACTCTTGGACCAGAAACGAAAAATAAAAAAGTCATCATACTACCTATAAATTCAATTGATGCATGGATGAAGTGAATTACGAGATTCTATACATCAGTGGTTCGAACAAAATTTGCCTGTATTGTATATAAATTTTACTCCTCTTAAGAACTGCAGTCTTATGATTCACATCTCTCGACTTTTCATCTATGATAGGCAGCGTCTCCATAGATGTTGGCACCTGCGATCCACGGCCACCTAGCCTTCCATGTGTCATTCACGTTGTCTTTCGTGTCGGAAATCACTATTACATATACTTGGTTATGACAAATTTAACACATTTAACACACATTTACACACTATAAACGCACATTTAAACCACATTTAAACACATTTAGCTCACATTTGCACACTTAAACAACGTTGAACACACATTTGCACACTTTTAAACACATTTAACACATTTACACACTTTAAACACAAATTTGAACCACATATAAACCCTTTACAAAATTTTTACCTCACTTACACAATGTTAACACACCTTTAATACACTTTTATGACATTTAACATGCATTAAACACATTAATGACACGTTTATCATGTTAATTACCATTGACAAACTTTCCTCCTCGATAACTTTAGACTTCGAGTAAATTGTACAAACTTTGAAAAAAACACATACACTTTAAAAAAATTAACAACGTACATAATCCGTCTACATAGTAACCAAAATTTGAAATTCACATTATTCCTCATGTTTCCCGAACGGAATTTTTTGATGGATATTTGCATACGAAGTCATCATTACTATCAGCGCCATCTACATTTCTTTTCTAAAAACACTTGCCATCGAGGTTACCGGAAGCGCCGCCATTTTGTATGCCTAGGCTCACATTAACCTATGTATGTGTGTGTGTACAGTTCAAACTTTTATAACTATAAGAAAGTTGCTAAATCCTGAAAAAAATTTGCTGTAGGGAAATTTCATTAAACAGACATTACACTTTTTGGTAAATAAAATATTATTTTAACATAATTTATTTATTTTATGGAATTTAAGTTAATATGAATGTAGTATACAGTAATGGTATAATATAAACGTTTTAATTTTAAATACGTTTACATTTGTGTGTTAAAATACTTAGAACTTGGTTTAACTACATTTTCATAAAAAAAAAGTATTTTTTGTTGCACAGAACAATTAAAAAAATGTTTTCTTTGTAATAATCTTCACACTTATTAAGAGCATTAAAACTAATTCAGCTACATTGATGTAAATGCAGGTTCTAGCACATTTTGCTATAGGTCTCTCATCATTCACTAACTTCAAAATTAATTTGTGATTTGTTATTGTGGTTGATAAGCTACTCAGGAATTCCAAACTTTGCTACAATGTCGTCGTCGTCTTGTTTTTATTTTTTTAGCTTTTATCAACTTCCTGCGACACATTAATTTTTTTAGTAATGCTTAAACACTATATTAACAGTTCTTCAAATTCCAACTGGACAACTTATTAAATAAAATCTCGCTAACCTCAAAAATTAGTCCAGCAGTTGTCTAAATTATCACCTTTCTAACATTTTTGATATTTGTTAATTGTAAATTGTTTATCTGTCAATGATGACATTTGGACCTAATCTCTCTTCCTTCTTTACAACTGGTAGCCACTTGGAGGCAGATTACATGATGGTTTTAAAAGCTAGTGAACAGTAGTTCTCACACCTGGACCTCAGTTTTACAAAGAGTTTACAGATTGATATCTGAAATTGAACCTAAACTGGAACTCGCCCCAGATGGAGTAATTGACTTTTAATGATTGATGATCCTTACAAATTAAAAAAAAATTCATTATATAAAAATTTTAACTTTGTTGTTTAGAAGCAATTTTACATATATTTTTGGCTGAAAAAGCAGTGTATGATGCAAATATTTGTTATACAGAGAGATTTGCTATATATGAGTTCATAATATGGAAGTTTGAATGTATAAATATAATTACCATATCATATGCTTTTGTTTTAGTTATTTTGAGTGACATATAACAAAAATTTATTGATTTATCAAAAACATTAAAGTAATTTTTTTTATTACATAGGAGTATATAAACCTCCTCACCTCCGTAATCGTAGCAACCAAGGAAGTGGATCTCAAACCACTAGTGATTGGAGTTCACAAAGTAATCGTGTAAGTGAAAGAGATAGTCGTGAACCAACTGATTGGGACCGAAACCGATATTCAGATAAAGGTGATCGATACAGAGGTAAAGAAATTTAAGAAAATCCTTTTTTTTTAGTAAAGAATTTTTCAAATAACAGTTTTTATAAATTTTTAAATAGATCTTTGTTTTTGTTTTTTAAAATGGTTTTTAAAATTGTAAGGTTTGATCTTTTGTGCTTTATAATATATATATTTTCAATTAATTACTAGTATCATTTGGTATTATTGTTACTTACTGTAGATATTATTGTAACAGCAGTATATAACAATGGGTTGTTTTTCCATGTTTATAGAACACACTATTAATGATTATTTATTAATGATTATCTGATGCATTTTGTAATCTAAAATTTTTATTTAGTTTTGTAAATTCTTTTTCACATATCACGTCTGACAGTTTGGGCATAGAAAGAGAGAGAATAACAAATCAATCATTATACATAGATGAAGTAATTAGTAAGTCACAACAAATCTTTATAATTGACTTTTACAACTAACCATTAAAATGCAAAGATTAAAATTCCAATTTTGTCACTTGAATGACATGAGGTTTTCAATCAAGCCTTTTATAAGGATTGAGTTGCCCAAAATTAATCCAATCCGACTGAAGTTTTCTGAACTTTGACTCATTTGAATTTAGGTTATTAGTTCCTAGTTTTTTGGGAAGAGGTCTGACTTGTTATCATTATCTGGTGAGAAAATCTTGATAAGGGCAGATATCATCATCTGTAAGAATGTTAGAGTTGAGTGAAAGTTACAGAATTTAGAATAAAACAATTAATAAAATATAGCAAAATAAATCAGTATTAGATCCATTAATAACTTCCAATCATACTATATACTTTTAAAATCTTCTGGTTTCTAATTTTAGATCTAAAGAAAAGAAATCTAACATTATGTCTCTCTTTGCAACACAAAAAATTTTTAATTATTTCTTATGTGTAACACTAGTTGATATAGAAATGAAGATTAGACAGCAATCTGAATAGCATAACAGGCAATACATCTGCACAGTAAGCAGGAGTTGTTGAGGATCTGCCAGATCAGGAGTTTGAATCTCATTCTGTGCTGATCTTTTCTTCCAGATCATTCTAAATTAATTTTCTAATTATTAAGTTCAAGATGGTGGCTTAACCACCTATCTCTAATCTTATTTAATAACTATTTAGCTTTAAGTAGTCTAATAAAGAATCCTGCTGTTTGTTTGATTTATAAACTTAATTAAATTTACTGTAAGACAGTGTTTCTCAACCTGTGTGCAATGACAAACAAGTGCATAGTGAAAGTGGCTCAGGTGTGTCATGGAAATATGAAATATTTTTTAAAATATTGAATAAACTTTTTTTAAAACTTTATTCATTTTTCATCTTTTTACTGCTGGCTGAAGGAAGAAGGATGTATTCATTAAAAATGCCAATTGTTGCAAAATTTGCAGCGTCAGCATACCTCCCTCATGAAAGTTCCTGTGTCTAGGCATATGCCAGTGTACCAACTCTTTGGAGTTTCTATAAATGTTGCAGCTTGTTAGTTTAAAGATTGATACTAGCTCTTTATGCATTGATTAAAATAGTCTTTTTATTTTTATGCTATATTTATGAGTTTGTCTTGATGAAGTTGAACTTTCGTATTTTCAAAATGTTTTCATTTGGTTTATTTGGTTATGGCAATGCAACACATGGTGAAATGCCTTCCAGGAGGACCTTTATGGGAAAATAGTCCTATTTAGGTATTACAGATGTGAAGAAAACCTGGAAAAGTCTACATGGTCAGCCTAGTGGTGAGGTGAGAACCCTTGACCAACACCAACTACCAGTGTTCAGTGGTTTTATCCACTTGGCCACTGGTCAACTAAAATTTTTTTAAATCAACCATAAATTTGTTGCAATTTTAAACATTTGGGTTTTTTTGGTTAACAGGATGCCAGAAGACAATCATGAAAGACTATTGCATTTAACAATTTGGCTCATGTGACGGTGCCAGCCTCAAGTAGCTCACTTGACTGTTCATGGAGTGCTTGATGTTATATAGTTTTAGGGGGGGCAAGCCCTCACCTGGGTGCAGAGGTGCAAGCACTCATGTGAAGCATGTAGAATAGGTGGTATACTGATATGTGTTAAAAACTGACATTTGGAAATGAATATCTTGTGAAGGGTTAACAATACTGGGGTGGTGTGAAACCCCTC
This sequence comes from Centruroides vittatus, assembly GCF_030686945.1. Taxonomy (NCBI): domain Eukaryota; kingdom Metazoa; phylum Arthropoda; class Arachnida; order Scorpiones; family Buthidae; genus Centruroides; species Centruroides vittatus. The sequence continues at coordinate 628,733 of NW_027121533.1, forward strand.
ATTCAGAACTTGAATCTTACCCATTGCTGTACATTTCAGCTGGCATCCCATTAACCGAAAAGTACCAAACATTTTTATTGTAAAAATTATGATGTGTTGCAGAATCTTATTAAATGAAGCGTGTTGCTAATCATAAAAGGTTGAGAAACACTGCTATCAGATATAGATTTAAATTTATACAGGGGGTCTGAAATAGGTTTGATGGGTTATAGAAACTCATATTTATTGTAGGAAAATAGTTACATGGTTTGCCTTAATTAGTAAGCAAACTCTTTCTCATCTTTATGGAATGTGTACATGCACTATGCATTAATCTCAGTATTGAGATGATATTTGATCTTTTTTTTTTCACTTTGTTTTGTGGTTTATTTTTTCCTTATCTCTCTCTCTCTCCCTTCCTCCCTCCCTCCCTCTCTCAACTAAAATGAGGTTATTCAGAAAAATAGTTCAGCTTTGAAGAAGTATTTGACTGAATACTTACTTTGTAGCCAAATATATGCAAATACAGTAAGACCCCACTTAATGTTGCCCTGCTTAACGCTGTTTCAGTATTACGCAGTAGTATTGGAATTACCCGAGATCGCACGCAGTGTTGGGATCAAGGCGTAATATCAAATTTTAAAGCTTATCATCTATGGCAGGCATTCCGACAACTGATTGATAAGACAGATGGAGCAGATAAATGATCCATTAGAGATTTTTGGAAAAACTATAATATCATGGATGCTGTAGACAATGTCAATCTTTCCTAGAATAAGGTGACTGAGAAATGTTTTGAAAGGAGTATGGAAGAAAGTATGGCCGGAGCTAAGCAAGGATGTTGGCACAAGATAATCCATTGTTAATGTCGACGAAATTGTCAAGCTAGCTAATGAAACAGGGTTGGATAATGTAAATGTGCAGGATATTGAAGAATTATTGCAAGTTACAACTGGAGAAAGTTTTTGTAACGACGATCTTAAAGAATTAGTAGAACAACAGGTGCATGATGACGACGAGATTAGTGTTTCTGAAGATGAGGAACAAAAGGAACTTTCAACGGATTTTCTAAAAAAAATGCTTAGCCAGTATAACGGAAATAATGGATCAGTTTATACAAAATGATTTCAATTTTGATAGAAGTTCAAAGGCAAGATGAAGTGTCATGGATGCGATGTCTTGCTATTGACAACTGCTTGCTGAACGAAACAGGAAACGGCAAACAATGTTAGATGACTTCTTCACAAAGAAACAAAAGATGTCAAATGAGGAAGAACCTTCCTCATCACAAACATAACTTCTTTATTCAAACTTTTTTTTTATTTTCATGAATGTTTTATGAATAAATATCGATATTAGCAATAAATAAGTCTATAATTAATGTAATAAAAAGTATTTAACAATAAATGTTACAAAATAAAACAAAAAAAAAAAAGATAAATTTTCCTATTCTTTGTTCTGTTTCACGTATCCCCCTTATTTACATGTTAAGATGACTCCGTTTAATGCTGTTTCGTTTAGCGCTCTGTCATCTAGGAACACATCCCCCACGTTAAGCGGGCTCTTACTGTACTGAATAATGCTATACTGAATAATTCAGGCCAACATACTAATGATTACTATACTTTTGACAAATTTATACGAATTGTATAATTTAAAATGGTTTAACCTGGTAAAAGGTTATATTTTATTTTGATAACCTTGGCAATGTTAGAATTTATCATTTATTGTTATATTGAAATTTCTGCCATGGCAAAGCCATCAAATAGTTATAATGCAATTGCTGAACTTTCTGAAGATGAAATGCACTAGTGTATCATTGTTTGAAAACTTGGTGTTTCTTGCCAGACAGTTTAGAAGATAGAGGTTCAGGAGCTCGGGCATAATGGAGAATGTCCAAGGAGGGGAAAATACACTGTCAGAACCTGTAGCTTCAATGATATTTTCAAAAAGAGAATTCAATGAAAAGCAAGAGTTTCTCTGAGAAAAATTGCAAAAGAAGGTATTAATTGAAAAACTGCACATCTGATAGCTAAAAAGGATCTTCAAATGACTTCGTAGAAGCTGAAAAAGAAAACAATATCTTGAAATATAGAATTATGCTGGCAAATATTTTTTTCACTGATAAAATTTTCACAATTGAGATTGTGCTCAATCTCCAAAAAAAAAAAAAAAAACATGAAATGGTCTCATAAATGTTTGGTATTATCTGATGTGGTTATGTATTGTCAGTGTGTGTTATTTGTCATGATATGGAGAGGAATTTGCTCATCAGACAAACTTCATGTTTTTGTGTCTGAACGGCCTCAGTTACTGTATGGACTGGAGAGATACTTTGGAAACTGTCATTGTAAAGGTCCGCTTTTAACATAGCGGGTCGAAAAGCCACGTGACTGAGATAATTGGTCCCACCTGGCGTTGGGGCTATAAACGGCCGGGAAGAACAAAGGAGTAGCGTCTCCGTTTAGGGGTCAATGTGTTTGCCACGTGTCGGTCGGCTTGGAAAAAAATGTAAACAAGGGACGGACGCGACTGTAAGCTACGCCGTCGGGAGTAGGGCGGACGTCTTTGGAAGCTCTCAGGGGAAAGGAAGGACCCGATTGGTCGCAAGTTGTTGCCGTGGAACCCCTTAAAAGGTAAGGGTGACGAGAGGAACGGGGAGAAGGGCGAGAGACCGGATACGTGGTAGTCTCTGACACTTAGGAAGCCCGTGAGGTGTAGAGAGAGTTTTCTCCTCTTAGGAATTCCTCTGAGAAGGGTAAGTGTAGAGACCGGACGGCCACGCAGTTGAGCCAACTCCGCAAACTGACCGGAGTTTCCCCAGAGTCTAATAGTCCCCAATAGACAAGCTGTTACGTGAGGCACCACACCTTTGTTGCATTGTGTGTGTAATGTTGTCAAACTTGTACATCCCATAAATATTTGTTTTGTAAATAAACTGTAAATATTCACTGGACTGAGTGTGGAGGTGTAGCTTTCCTCGAACCATCGTACGGACATTCTCGAGTCGTAAGAACCAACTCGAGACGGATCATCGTAAAGATCGTAGCAGATTACGTAAGGATCTTCACTGTCGTCATGCCTAGTGCTCAGGAATATTTGGAGATTCCTGCAAGATCTGTTGCTTGTTTACCAGGAAAGATTGACACAGGAATAACAAGCAGAAAATTTTCTTTGATTTCACCAGTATCAAAGAATGGCCATTGTATTTGTCCAACCCAAACCCAATGACTGATCCTGTGCAAAACCCCACAGGAATTAGCAATTGTTAAAGCAGCCTCCTGTAACTGAATGGGACATATGCATTACAGCTCAACTATAAATGGGTGGATCTAGGTTTTTCAGGGCTTAGAACTTATTGAAGTCCAGTGGGCCCATTTTTTTGTTAATACAAATAATACTATAAATTATCATTATTATTATTATATTATTAATATTAACTATTTTTTGCTATCCAATAAGTGCTCATTGTTAACGAAAAAGTATTAAAAATTTATGATGATAATTCAATATTTATGGGCCCTTGACACTTCGGGGCCCAGGGCTTAAGCCCTATTAGTCCCTATGTAGATCCTTCCCTGACTTATAAATAACACTTTCCCATACCATTTGGCACTGTGTATTGGAGCCAAGGGAGGAAGGACATTTTGAAAGTTGGTAGTCTAATTAGATATGTTGGTCATGCTGCGGGTTACTAGTTTTAGTGTTGATTACTATGAAATAATAAATTAGTCAAAAGTCTTTCTCCATAATTTATTGTTACCTTATAATTTGGACTAAAGTGGGTGATACTTTTACTTCATAATAAATCAAATAATTAGGAATAATTTACTTGTTAATAAATTATTTTATAATACAAATTACTAATATGTTATAGAAAGTTAAATTATTCTAACTTTTTTATGAAAGTTTTATGAACCACTACTAGTTCCAAATTATAGCCCAAAACATCAATATTGGTTTGAGTATACTTTGGGTTATTAGTTGCTTATGCATTAGTGAAACAGTTAATAAGAAATTATAAAATTTTTAATTTTTTTTCCCTTATAGTATCATTGAAATTGATTGATCTTAAAACTTTTGTTTAGGATTCTTTAAGGATCATTCTTTGAAGTTTTATGAAGTATTTTCTGAACACATCTACCTGTTTTCATATAAAATTGCACTGAAAAATTAATTATAGTAATTTAGTAAATCATATATTAAACATCAATATAACGAAGAATGAGTTTTATAAAAATTCTTTTTATATTATGTTCAAATTAATGATGCTGTAATATTCAGTTCTTTATTTAATAGAAAAATAAAAAGTACTTATAAAGATAAATTTGCTTTTTAGATCCTTACAATAGAGAACCGTCTGGAAGGACTGATAGTTATAATAGAAGTTATCCAAGCCGAAATGATTCTAGTAGTCGAAATTACAGTGATTATGAAGATTTGAAAAATGTAAATAATTGGGAAGGTAAGTTAAACTTTATGATAATGCCTTTTTTTTTTTTTATTTGACTTATTTTGAAGAATACTTGATTATTAAATATAATGCAGGTATTACAAATAACATATTTTCATAATTTATTGTAAATTTATAGTGAAAAATTTGTAGAAATAATGACTGAATTGATATATAGCATGCAAGATAATTTCTTTTACTACCCTTCTTTAATTGATTGTGTTCAATTCTTTTTTAGTATTGTTTGAGACAGTTTTCAAGATTATTAAAATGTTGTTACTTATTTTGTATCTTTATTTTCTAAATTATTAGATTATGTTCAGATATTATTATTTATAGTTTTGCTTATTAAATTAATATGAAATTGCTATTTTTGTTGTTTTACATTTTCCTGACTATTTTCAAAGGAATATAATGATAAATTATATTTTATAATTTTTGTTTTTTTTTAATTATTTAAGTTATCTTCTTACTATTATTTAAATACAATTTTTAAAATAATATAAAATTTTTTAATTCCTGCTTTAATAACAATAGGTCTAAAACAGAATATAAGGATAGAATTAATGATTTTATTCTTTTTACTTAAGAGAATTCAGCTAAATTAGTAATAAGATCCAATGAATTTTTAAAGGAAATAGCATATTTTCTTTTCAATTATTTTATGTATTTAGTACAAGGAAATCCTGTATGTACAGGCATATAACAAAAATACATTACAATCACCAATATCGATTGCAACACAAAATACAATAATGTTAATAATACAGTGCAGAATAATAAGCCTGTTAAAGAACAATACAGTGATAATAACAATAATAAATAGTACCAACAATAATAATAATCGTAACCAAAAAAGTATAAAATATACACAGAAGTGACAGTGAATAGTCGACGCAAACTAGTTCTAAAATTTTTTTTATATAAGAAATTAAACAATTATATTACCTGAAAAAACTTCAAGAATTTTCTGACTTGCATTTTTTTTTAAGTGTTTAGTAACTTGTTTGTTTGCAGAGAGTTGTAGTGGTTTCATTGTTTAAATATTTTCGTATATTGAATGCATTTCATAATTTGACTTTTGTAATTGATATTTCTATGAATATTTTGTGTTACATTTTTTTATTTTTCATTTATTTAAGCATACTGGATAACTCCATGGTGTGGGAAGAGAAAAACAAACACTTACAAATACAAAAATCTTGGTATTACAATTAACATAAACATTATACAATTAGGACAAAATAACATGAATTAAACTAGATTTAAATTAAATTAAGTTTGGGAGCATCTGCCAGTATAAATAAAATTAATAATATTTCTTACCTATAAAAGACAAAATATTAGTAACAAAGCCACTAATTGACAGAGGCTCCTCATTTTGTGTTATATGTTATTAAACATCATATTGTGTAAAATATAAAAATTGTTTGTTTCAAGCTATTTTCTTGCTAATAATCTTCCATTTTAAAGATAACAATCAGCAAAATATAAATATTTATATTAATTGTTACAGGCAAGGATTGACTCTAAAAAAAGCTGATTTCATATAAATTAGAATTGTAGAAATGTTAACAGTTATAGTACTATGATATCTTTATCAGTTGTGAAGATATTTTAAATTAGTAAAGATTACAATGAGTGCCATTAAATATCTTGTAATGCAAATATCTAAATGCTGAATGTTTTCAGGCTGTAACTTAAGTAAACTTTTAATTGACTTGAATTAATCTGACCACGCCACAGCAAGGGTGATGCATGTGCATCATCCTTGCTGTGGCATGGCAGAATGATGTCAACTTTTTTGCTGCAGAAGCAGATTTTCTGGCACTTTTCTCATGCCACGAAAGTTGGTTGAATTCTATCTTTTGCAGTACAGCCTCCGCCAAGACACATTTTTATCGGCCAATAACAGTTCATTTCTCATTCAACACAGAATCACATAGTTTTAACCTGGGTGAGTCACACTGGGTCCATAACTTATTTCAAAGGACAAAACAAGTGAATCTTACTCAAAATAGTATTCTTTATTGAGAGATCTTAATTGAGGAATAAGCATATTTTGTACACCAGTTGTTTCTGGATCCAAGAAAATATCTCTAATTGAAAATCTTCAACAAAATTTTCTAGCCAAATAAAGCAAGCTGTACAAAACAAAATTTGTAAACGTGGATAATGGCAGTGTCGGTATCATTCTCCATCTTGAATACTGTATGCATACGCCAAAATCTAAACAGATTGCCGCTTGTGTGGTTGTGCTGCTGTGCGGCAAAGATGCGTTTGTGACACCACCTTTTGTTGCTGCATGTGTGCATTCACCCTAATTGATTGTATGATTATATGATTCAAAATAGCAGGCAAAAGCAAAGATCTGTCAAAAATCTGGATGCAGATGTTACCAGTTAAATATAACTGGTAACATATCTGCATAGTTTAACTGGTAACATATAGCAGAAATTGCAGATCTGAATTTCACTCTGGATTGATTTTTTTTTCTTTCAGAACCTCTAAATTATTTACTTTAATTCTAAAATTAATATTAATACAAGATGGCAGCCTAACTTCCTATCTTTAAATAAAATTATATAATTTATTAAAGGTTTGTCTGAATTATAGTGTAAAAAAACTTTGAATTTTGTTATTAAATTTGGGTTAAGTTGTATTTATTATAGATACAAACATCTGTTGGGTAGATTCTGTGTGCAAAAAGTTCTAGAGACTTTTCATCAAAAACATTTGAGTTGTGTTCTCACATTGTCTAAATTACTGAACTACCGCTACTGAAAACTGTTCTGAAGGGATTGAAATAAATGCTAATCTGAAGTCATGAGAACGGGGATGGCACAAAAAAAATCACATACAAATTCCAAAGTTTTTTTTTTCAAGTGGTCAAAGATGCATATGATCTAGCATTTCCATACTGGAAAACCACACATTTTCTTGCTAATGTTTGCTTTCTTTAATGGATGCCTTCATATTATAAAGTTTGGAACAGTACTTCTCTGTATTAATCATCTGATTTTGAGGTAGCAGTTCATTATAGGTAACTCCCTGCCAATTCCACCCAATTTACTCAGCATTACCTTTTTATGTATGTGAACTGGTCTTGACTACATTGCAAAAAAGGGGTTGTTTTTCTCCACAATTTTTTTCACTGCACATTAAATGGGTACCACATCAACTGAGTCGGGTACCACATCAGCTGAGTTGGTACCCAACTCAGCTTGTTGTACCCAAGCATCATAACCTCCTAAGTTCCTAATTTGGTAAATGGCTAACAACCAATCCTTGAATAATAGATAACACTACTTCATTTTCCCTGGTGTTGTAATATGGTTCTCTCAATTAATGTAATGATTGCATAAGCAACAGCTGAGGGTCTTCCAGAATGTGGTGCATCTTTTAGAAAGAAGTTTCCTATGTGGAACCTCTTAAACTACTTTTGATATCTGTGGACATTGACTTCAGTTTCCCTATAGACAACAGATTTCTTTTGTGCAGTTATTGTATTTTTCTTTTTATGAAAGTAGAAAAGCATAAGATGATGAAAATGCAACTTAAGAGCCTTTATTTTTAAATCTAAAAATTTGAATATAATAATAGAAATTAATACCGTATTTTATGGACTATAAGATGCACTTTTTTTCTTCAAAAAATTGCCTCCAAAATGCAGGTGCGTCTTATAGTCCGTAGCGTCTTATAGGTATTTTAAAAAAAAAATTGCTTAAAAATTAAGGTGCGTCTTATAGTCCGTAGTGTCTTATAGTCCATAAAATACTGTAATTTAAATTTGTAATATACATTACAGAATGTTATGTTGAAACTGACAAAAACAATTGAATATAAACTATCATTAATACCAGAAAGAATTTGTAAAATTTGTTTTCTTTTGTAATGCTACATATTATTTTAAGAATTTTAATTTAGGAGAATGAAAAAGAACATTAATAAATATATATTATTAATTTAGGCAGTGACAAAGGAGGAAGAGCAGATTTCTCAAATTTTGGAGGAAGAAATCGGAAAGTTAGCTCTGATAGTTACATATCACGCAGGGGAGATAGGTTGGTAACTTTTTAAATATTTATCTTTTTATATGAAATATTTTTATTACACATTAAACAAAAAATGTTAGCACAATACAGAAGAATATGATATTAAAAAGTGATTATTTTTTGCATTAATATTAAAAATCTTAAGTTACAATTTAATTAATCCACTCTAAGAGATGTATAAATTTGGAAATATTTTTTGATTAAAGCTTGCTATATTCTTCTTTATTGGTGATGTTAAATGTTTACTTTAATATTAATTTATACATATACTTTCAAATTTTTGAGCTCATTGTCAATGATATTAACTGTTACCTGACGACTAACCGCGCCCCCTTGTTCAGGTTCTAGTAACGACTGAGGGCATTATAGGTCAGTTAATGTCAGTCAGGTGATATTTTAAAAATTCACCAAAAATTAAATTATCATTATATTCATATTAAAAAAAATTATATACATTTACTAATATTTGTTTTAAATACTATATTTTTCAATACATTTTAATAGAAAATTTAAAATAAAAAATAATGAATGACATCTAAATATGAAAATCTGTATCATTTTGTCAAAATTAACATTCTCCAGTTACCTAGTTTGTTTCTGGCACTAAGCCAGAACCAAGTGGAATATTGTTTTGTACAATTCTATATAACATTTATGCATGTATGATCTTTTGTTTCAAAATTATTGCACATTATATCAAAGTTTTGTTTTGAATCAAAACTTTTATACTGCTATCAACTAATATAATGAACTAATATACTTCATTCACTTCATATCGAACAAAAATATAAATTTTTGTAATAAACATATGATTACCAGTAGTAATACATGTAACATTTGCTGATATTTTAGATAAAAATAAAAATATATAAAATGTCAGAACTGAAGGTCACAACTTGAATATTTATAATACATTGACTTATTATAACATGAATGAACTTATTATAGTAATATTATTGCATGAATATGCTAAAAATAAAATAAATTATCAGGAAAACAAATAAAGAAAAAAAAGCATTAATTAAAATTTTTTAAGTCAACAAAACACCACCTGGACAAAAATATGTGAAACAAATGATAGACAACACGTTGCCATCAAGTGCTGACATCTGTTGTTGATAAATTTTATAAAAATCGATTTTTAACAGGGTGCCTACAAATCGGTACCCTGGTCAACATTGTTGATAGGAAAAGGTACATACAGATCGGTACTCCGGTCAACAAAGCGTTAAAATAAACATTAATAATATAAAAAGCCATTGTGTGTGTTAGTTATAACTCCTGCAATTTTTATCCAATCCAGATGAAATTTTGGTTATATTCATTTTATTTTTCGACAAAGTGTAGGCTATTTATTTTGTGAAAGTATTAGCTATAGAATAAATGTTTTATCAATTTTGGATCAGTGATTGCAGTTATGTTGCAGTGACTTCATTTAGTTCATGCTTGATGACAGAATTTCCCTTAAGATGCATTTTTAAATATTTTGGCAAATGGCATATTTTAAACTTATTACTTCATTAAATTTAAACTTTAAAAAAAGATAGCTGATTGTGCCATTTCTACAACAAATTTTTAAAAAATTTTTACATAGTGACCATGTGACAATCTGTTATCCAATCGGAAATAACAATTTAATGAACCCATTATTTAGAAAGTGTTATTGCTCATCTAAACTACTTAATTTGTAGAAATAATAGCAACTTTTCTTGAATTTTTTGAAAACTCTACTTCTTCATAAATAGTATTCTATCATGCTTGATGGGGGAATTTCTAGTTCTCTTAAGATTTTTAATAAACTAAAAAAATTGAATATTGACAGTATAAAAATATTAAAACTTTCTTTCTTTGATAATTTTGAATATTATTATTATTATTATTAAAATACTGACTTAAATTAAAACAGTTTTTTTTTAAATTTTAAATCCTAATTGTATAATTAATAAATGCAGAAAAAATATACAATCAAATCTTTTTATTTAGCAGAACAAACAAAAATGTTGTTAGACATTTATTGTTATAATGGGAATTTTTCAAAAAATATTCTTTTCCTTATTTAACAGTATCAGACTACAAATATGGTTATTTCTGCAAAGTTATACAATGTTAGAACAGAAAAACATGTAATATTATTAGTCACTTCTAGTAAAGATTTAAGTGGTTTTATTCCATATTATTTCTACAGTAAATGTTTCAGCTAAACAAAGCAAAAAGTGATTATTAATTTTTAAGTTAACAAAATTTTAGATGTTAAAATACCATAAACATGCTTAATCTGACAACTCTACCTTGTCTGTCCTACTGCTTATTGACTAAAGGTGATGTTTGTGGTGAAATTGCTGTATTAAAAGAGTACAGCATTTTAAGTCCAAGAATGAGTGATATAAATTAAAATTGGCATTTAATTTACTGCATTATCATCATTGCAGAGAAACGAAAACACTGTGTACTTCACAAGTAGAGTAAGAAAACATGTATCGTTAAACAGAGATTTATCACAGTAGAGGATATTGTTCAATCAGGAAAAGTTTTACATTAAGCTAATGCAAATTGTGTAGGGAACTACTTAATTTTGATTGAAACATTTAAAATAACTCTACATTTATTTATATTGTATAGTGCTGTTTCTATTTTTTGAATACCTAATACATTTTCATTTCAATGTTTGCATCATGAAGTTAAAAACATTTTCAGATATAAACAACTGCTTCACAAACCTGATTTTTTTTATTAAAGTCAGATTAATTCAACAGATTGTTTTATTTTCAGATAGACCAAATTTTACTTGAATTAAACAGTTGTAGGGTTATTGGTATATGTAACTAAAGTAGATAACATGATGAATGGTAATAATGAAGTTTGCTTATATACAGATAATAGCAACTAAACTACAATTTGCTCTTCTGCAGCTGATGAAGTGACAAGTTTCTTGGCATCGAATGTAATTCATTTTGACTTCAGACATTAAAACGTGAAAAATGTGCATCTTAAAATCAAAGAAAGTAATACTTTACTCACTCAAAAACCTTTTAACACTTTATACTTAAACTTTATTTTAACATTTATAAATCCTACAATACGTAGATTACTACACAATGACAAAGAGCCAATAGATCTATTTGTACTCCAAAAGTATACATAATCTTCATAATGGACAGGAGAAAAAAAAGGAATTATGTTATTTAGGGACTAATAGGAGATTGTTAACAGTGAGAATCAAGGAACATAAAAATGACATCAATAAATCCAACTATAGTACAGCATTAGCGATGCATGTACTGGCTTATCCCCAATCAGTTTCTGTTCTGTGGAACAATACTAAAAATTATCCTACTGACTCATTACTTAGAGGAATATTTTAGTTTTGGAATAAAAAAGTTCTGTCTTTATTAGAACTATATTGATGCTAATATTCTGAGGTCACGTGATGATGTCAGAATTTTCAGGCCTACTTTGTTAACAAGTTCATCCGGAGTTGGAGTCGAATCATAAGAAAAAGTCGGAGTCATGTAAACATTTACCGACTCCACAGCCCTGATTAATACAGTTATGTAAAGATTTTGTTTTAGCTCAGTTAATTCTTTAAACCTCACGTGGTAGGCACAAAATTGATCTTTTTTTATTTTAAGTGTATTCAGATATTACATTGTTATAAAATTATCTAGACTTAACTGCAATAACAATGGCAGATGTAAATATTACAAGTTTTATATTTTAAGAAAATTTTCATAAAAAGTTAATAACAAAGAAGTATAAAAAAACAATAATTATAAATACAGAATGTTGTTTTTTAGTGGCAATATTTATTTCAATTTGCCAAGGAAATTATCTTAAATTACTCTAGAAAAGAATTGTTGCCAATATTTCTAATTTTTTAAAATAAGATTTAACTAATTTTGTCACATTTTAAGTGCTATGAATACTAGTTACTTAAAAAATAAAATTTAGGAAACAGTTTATTTGTAGACTATATGTAAAATATATATTTAACAGTATAATATTGAAGAAATCAATACTACATTGGATATGAAATTAATATATTTTCTTGAAACAAAATTTATTTATTATTTTACTCGAAATTTACTAAAACACAGTCTGCTCTTATATACAATTAATAATTCATGTAAACAATTTTCTAGTGAACGTGATCGTAACTGGAGAGATCCCGATGCTCCAAAAGAGGCCCCACGGGATAGCTGGCGCGACGATAATCACGGAAATAGAAGTTCCTGGGATCGCCGAAATGGCGGTAGGCGTTCCGAGTTCGACGACGATTGGAGCAGACCTCTCCCTGCAGATGACCGTTTAGAAAGGTTTACAGTTTTATTAAATTTTATTATAGGAATTAATATTTCTGAAATATATTGAATTTTAAAATTATAGAGAAATTTTATAATTTCTATAAATTAGTTACATCGTTTACATTTTATAGGCACTTATTTTCTCAAGGGCATACTGGTATAAATTTTGAAAAATATGAAGATATTCCAGTTGAAGCCAGTGGTGAAGAATGTCCTAATCATATCAATACTGTAATTAAATACAATTTTTTGTCTCTCAATATATTTTTTCATTTTGAATAAAACTTGAATTTATTTTGAATGAATTCATATTATTTTAGTTTGATGAATGCCCACTGACTGAAATAATTCGCATGAATATAGAATTAGCTCAATACGAGCATCCCACTCCAGTACAAAAATATGCCATCCCTATTATTTTAAGCAAGAGAGATTTGATGGCATGTGCTCAGACTGGTAAGAGTTTTTCATTATATTTAAAAAATATTACATAAAATAGGAATTGTTAAAAATTCAAACAATAAAAAGTAAAAATATACGAGAGAGTTTTTTCAATTTGAAGTGTTAATGATGGATAAATTTTAATTGAACATAATTATCATGGAAAATGGTGGATATAACAAATGTAAATGTCATGTAAATGTAGTTTTTTGTTTTTAATAATTAAAATAGAGTATGTTGGTGAGTAGTAGATGTGCTGTCTTTATTCATTTAATCATTATTAGAATGACTTCAACAAAAATTATTTAATGATAATCTTATGCATGTATTGCAGATAGATGTTAAATTCATAAATACAGTCGAGTCCACATAAGTCGACACCTGGATAACTCTACACCATCGGTTAAGTAGTCACTTTTCTGTGGTCCCGGCCGACTTACATAGGCATTAATGTTAAAAAACTTCGGTTTACTCGACACTGTTCAACTCGTCACCACCGGATAAGTCGACATACTTTTGCTGTCCCCCACACTGATAAGTCGTCACCCCTCCTGAAAAAATGAATTCACTCTGCATGTGTGGTGCAAACTCATTTTTTTCAGGAGGGGGAGTCGATTTATTTATTAATAATTGATTTATTAATATATATATACATATTAATAAAAATGCCTAAACATTTTATGTATAAAATAATAAAAGATAATCAAAAAGAAAATATACAATCTACATTAACACCACACCAGAATCCAATTTTGCATTTTCTCATGCTAGAGGCATTAAGAATCCTTAGACGTTATTTGCCAACAACTGACAATTGCAAAGATGATGCTTTCAAGGCATTCATGATCGTTGAAAAAGAAAGTCAAGACAGTTAAGTGCTCAAAACGAACAACACTAAATGAATTTTTCAGTTTTTCATCTACAGAGTAATTGTAAATGGAGGACACAATGTATTGTAAGCCTATACTACTGTATAACGCACTACTGTATTTTCCTAATTGTAGTTTTGTGGTTTTTTTTTCCGACTTCGCTTTAGTCGTCACATCGGATAACTCGACACGTTTCCACTTCCCCTTGGGGTGTTGCGGACTTATGCGGACTCGACTGTATGTTTTTCTTTCTAAAACTAATCTTATTAGTCATCAGTTTATAACTGAAGATCATTAATATTTTCTATGAATGTATATATCTGTAAAATGCATGTATATTTGTATAATGTAGATATTATAATTTTCTTTATTTCAGTTCAATTTAAAAATTGGAATGGAAGAATAAATTATTTAATTGTTGAATCTGAGCATACAACATTATAATCATAAGTTATAAGCAGTCTTTCAATAATTAAAGTAATCTAAAAATAATTTTGTATGGCTTGCACCGTTCTTTTTTCTAATAAATTTATGTACAATCACTGTAAAACTAAGATATTATTATTACTATTGAGATATTCTATACATTTGGTTTTGATATCTCTAGTCCTTCTTAGAGTTGTATTCTCTTATGGCCAGCAGTGTATTTTTCTAAATACAGTAAATACATATAGATGTGTAATGCTGTAGTTTCCTTTGAGTTCAGTTAAAAATTTGATTTTACATTAATCATTGTAAAATTTTTAAGCCTTTATAAGAACTGTTATTGTTTTATCTATTATAAATTTTCAAATTCTTTTGTCATTATAAAATATTTTCAGATTGATTGTATTAAGAATTTTTATATTATCATTTATAGGTTCTGGGAAAACTGCTGCATTTCTGGTCCCTATTTTAAATCAAATTTTTGAAAATGGTCCACCTAGAAATATCCCACCGGTAATTATTAAATTGTTTGTTATATATTTTGCTATATTAAATAATAATATCTCATATAGACTAATATTACTTTTAAATATAATGGTCCTGTTTTATACAGGATTGATATGTGGTTTCATGCTTTTCTGGTTGGCAATTGATTAGGTTAAGCCAGTGGATGCATGAGTAATTCTGGTTGTTAATGCATGTGTTGACTATTTATTTTGTGTTTTTGTGTGTGTGTACATATATATACTGAATTTTGTAATAAAAATAGCCAGAGTATTGATAGTCAGAATGTATTCATTATCTAGTTTAAATAGTAACTCAAGCTTAAAATATGTTTAAAACATTTTACTTATGTATAAGTAAAATGTTTTAAACATATTTTAAATTATACTTATTATGTTCAACAAACATGAAAAGTGTTGTTGAACATAACAAATTTGTTTCATTTCTTAAATAGAAAATTGATTTTTAATTATTAAATTTATTATGATGGAACCCACTTTAAATCTGAAATTTCTTATTAATGTGCTTATTATTTTAATTATTATAAGTTTATTAAATTCCAGCCCTATGATTTGCATATAATTTGGGCTGTGGTGTGTATTTGCTACATATTAATATTTGTGTTTTACCTTTCTTTTGTATAATTAAATATTTTTGTCATTTCAGCCACAGCGCCATTCATCACGTTTGAAACAGTATCCATTAGCTCTTGTACTTTCTCCTACAAGAGAACTCGCTTCACAGATACACGATGAAGCTTGTAAATTTGCATATCGATCACGTGTTCGTCCTTGTGTCGTGTATGGTGGCGCAGATCCCGTTCAACAAATGAAAGATCTCGATCGTGGTTGTCATTTACTTGTTGCTACACCGGGGCGTTTGGTCGACATGATGGAACGGGGAAAAGTTAGTCTCAAGATGATCAAGTAAGTTTAATACATTGATTTTTAAATTATATTTTATTTAAAAATAAAAAAGTTTATTACAATCTAATTATTTAGCATAATTAATAGTAGCAAACTTGATGTTTAATTTGTCTGTGAGGCGCATGCATTTTCCTTTATAATTTGTGTGGTTAGCCATCCCATGATGATTCATGTCACTTTTGCATTTATCATTTTATATTTGGCATTTTCCTTCCTTTTTCCTGTTATAAATTTTGTTGCCTAATTTTTCATTTATTAATCCTAATATATGTTCATGTGTATTTCATAATATATCATTGTTTTTTTTTTGTCCTAATATTATTTTAAATGTTCATTTAATTTTTGGGTTTTTATTTATTTATTTTTTCTTCTTCCAAAGTTTTGTGGTTTAGTCATTAGTTATTTCTCTTCTGTTACACGACAAAAGTGATATCATTAATGTTAATAGTCGTCATAAAGTTTATATTATTATTACAGAAATTATGCTGTTGTGGGAAATACAATAAATATGATTTTTTTTTTATGATACTAGATTGAAATTAATCTTGAAACTTGGTACCATATTTGTCGATGGGCAATTTTTATTGTAATAATGACGATGTTGTCCATTGGATAATATTACAAGAATTCTCTCATGTTTTCAAATTTTTCAAATTTAGATTCAAATAGAATGTACAGTACTGTAGGAAGGATTTAAAAACATGTTTTTGTCTGTTCCAAAGTTGATACAAAAATTCCACATGCAAATCTTAAGAAATGCATCAGTGGGAAACCTCCATTTCTGGCTGTTACTACAGCCTGCTAAAATATAGGTTAATTTTTCTGTTGTGAATTTTGAGTTATGAAAATGTGTGTGTGTGTGTATTTTTTTTTGTAACCAATAAAGACATCTATCTAAATGTGTGTGTATTTTTTTGAATGTGTACACTTAAACAATCTTCAGTACAGCATATGGCTTTGAGAGTGCTCTGATATGGGATGCTTAACCTTCTGATCAAAAAATGTGTTTTACACCTTTAGCTTATTGGAAAATGGTGGTTCTTTCCTTCAAGATGAAAAATGATACCACAGAAAACAATTATAGAATTAAATTTTTTTTAAAACATAAATAAATTTAATAAATTTTCATCAAAAATATATATAACAAAAAATTTAATGCATAGTCAGAAGATATAAAACATTATCATCAAGAATGATAAACTATAAATATAGTTTATCATGCTTCTTTATTAGTTTCTTGTTTTAAAATATGTTTTTAATGTATGAATTTGTTCATATAATGTATATAAAAGAATAAAATTAACAAAATGTGAAATTATGTTAGCACTTATGTGGATTTTTACAAAATGACTGTGCTTTGTGCTATGGAATGTAGCAATCAATCTACAGAGGAATATACATTATATCTTCTTTTTCTTTATTTCAGTTTAGTCACATTATTGTTCTACAAGTGTACATTAGTGTGTACATTATTCTCCTGAATTTGTGTACTTGATAAAAGTGCAGTAGAGCATTGTTTATCCAAAAGCCGGTCAACCAAAACGTCGGTTAACTGAAAGCTTTCCAGTTGGACTGTGTCATGCCGAATCAAACGTTTTTGATACTAGATTAACTTCTAAAGTATAATTTTTTTGTTTTTATCTTTTTCAATATATTTATTTTGTTTGTACAAAATAAAGAAATAATTTTTAACGATACAATAACCTCGATTATTATTATTATAAAAATTTTCATTAGGCTTAAAATTGACGAAAATTCAACATGAAGCGACATGCAATGGAGAAAAATTTCAACATTGTATAGATTAATATATTTTTTTGTACATAATCAGTTATCTGAAAAATCAGTTATCCGAACAACCCCAGTCCCCAATTGATTCGGATAAATGACGCTCTACTGTATTTAAAATGGTATCCTAAAAACGAGTAACCATTCTGGTTGTAAGAATTCAAGTAGTAAACAAAAAAGGAAAGCTTTGAATATTGGGAAGAAACTTGAAATAATGAAATATTTTGTAATATTGTATAAGTTTTAAGCCCTGTTCCTTGCAGGCATAAAATGCCTTATGCTACTATTGCAGGAAGTCTATTGCTTTCCCATATAACATAGTCTGTACACTCAACAAATATTTCCAGTAATGTATCAATTGCAGATAATACCAATACAACTAAAATTGCAAAATGAATTCTAATGTCAAAACTGTGATAGTGGCTAGGTGTGTGTATCTCGAAATCATAGTGCCGCTTTGTACATGCAATTCTCTGGAATCTGTGTGGAACATAAGTAAATGTTTGTTTTGTGTTTTTTGTTATATCTGTTGTATTTATTTTGGAAACATTTAATTAATATTAATAAGATTAATGTTAGAAGAAGAGACTAGAATAGATGAGTTTAAAATTGACATAATCGAATATTTAAAGTTCTGTTTGAGCTAACTACACTCAAACTTGTTTTTGTGCGGTCTTTTTTTTGCGATTTTTTACACGTGCAATGTGTTTTGTGCAATTATTTTTGTGCAGTATACCAATTTGATTGAAATTCATATACCGCGCACAAAAAATCACACAAAACAAGTCGCACAAATAAAAAATCGCATAAAAATAGATCGCACAAAAACAGGTTTGAGTGTAATTGAAAAATAATTATTAATATATTAAATATAAGAACTGAAGCATGGAAGGCAATGAGGAACCACCATGCATCTGTATCTCCTCAGATTTGATATACAGGCAATTCAGAAATAATCTATTTAGCATAGGAATGGATAGGATACCTATGCAGTTAGCTACCAAGGAGAGGTGCAGCAGATTTGTGCTGGAATTACATGAAGTACACAAATTAAATGAGAGAAATGCTTCAAATGACACTACAAGATCAAAGTCATTAGGAACTCTTGGAGTTGATACAAAAATTCCACATGCAAATCTTAAGAAATGTATTAACATAGGCACCTGGAATATTAGATCTTCATATCAAACAGGAAAGATGGCAAATGCAGTGCATGAAATGAAAAGACTCAATCTTAGGGATCTCTGAAACAAGATGGGCTGGAAAAGCAGATATTACCACTGATGAAGAAATAAGACTCATCTACTCAGGAGGAATGGAACATAACAAGGAGTTGGGGTGATGCTGGAAAAGAAGATGGCTAAATTGGTTGACTGATATTGGGAAGTATCTGATAGGACTATAGCACTGAGGATAGATGCTAAACCAAGGGGCCTTTTCTTAATCCAGACAGACATGTAAACAAATGACCATTCAGATGAGGAGACAGAGGAAGGTTATAAACAAATAAGCAAATGCCTACAAGTTAAAGAGAAGAGAGATGTAATGATTATTATGAGGGACATGAACACCAAGATTGGAAGAGGGAGAGAAGATAATACAATTGGACTGTGGAGATTAGGAGAAAAAACAAGAGAGGAAGTAGACTTGTTGAATTTTGCAGAAGAACCAACATGATTGTAACTAATACTTAGAACTAACAACATGAAAAAAGGTTGGCTACATGGAGAGCTCCAGGGTTAAGAGGAGCAGAAACAAGAAACCAAATTGATTATATTCTAGTCAAGTACAGATTTAGAAATGCAGTAATTAACATGAAGACTTATCCAGGTGCAGATTGCAACAGTTATCATAGTCTACTGGTAACAAAACTAAGAATAAGGCTGAAACATGTTAGGCCAAAAAAAAGCAAAAGAATGGCTCAGTATACAGGTGTTGAGGAAAGACTGCACCAAGAAGAATTTTCAGGCTGACATATTGAGAAGACTGCAAAATTTCAACACTAATAGAAGCACAGAAGAAATCTGGAATGATTTGAAACAAAAAATTAGAGACACTGTGGTTGACATCCTCAGCAAGAAAGGGTGACAAATAAAGAAGCCTTGGGTCACAGAGGAGATAGTAAAAAAGATGGACGAAAGAAGACAATACAAAAAACTAGTAACGTGGAAGAAAAAGATAAATATAGAATCATAAATAAATAAATAAATAAGAGTAATGTGCAAACAGGCAAAGGAAATGTGGTTGAATCAGTTATGTCTAGAAATGGAGCACCACTCCTTAAGAGGAGTATATGAAAAGCTAAGGTTAATCCCAGGAAAAAAAATGCAGAATTGGAGCTCTGAGAGATGAAAATGGAAACATTTTATTGCACAAAGATGAACAAGTGCTAAGATTGTCTACATATCTTTCCCATCTCTACAGAAATGAGGACAGTTTAAACCTAGAAGGCATGGAAGACAAAGAAGAGAGTGCAACCTTTCTTAAGGAAGAGATTGATCCTACATTGAAAAAGCAGAGGGACAGAAAGGCATCAGGAATAGATAAAATACAAGGAGAACTCCTTAAGGCTATGGGGAAAGATGGAACAAGAATCCTAACTAATTTTTGAACAAAATTTTAGAGGCAGATATTCCAGATGATTTCAGAAAAATCTATCTTCATTACAGTTCCTAAAACTGTGGGTACCTTAGACTGTGATAAACACAGAGCTGTTAGCTTGATAAGCTATGCCTGAAAGATTTTAGTTAACATCATACAGAGAAGAATAGAAAACTACATAAATCTGGAACTAGATGAGTCAGAGGGACAAGGGAGGCCATTACAATGATACGACTTATAGGAGAAAGAGTGATTGATCATGATAAAATGTTATTTGTATGTTTTGAAGTTGTTCAAGAAGGCCTTTAATAGTGTTAATCAAATGCTGTTGTTTGAGATTTTGCAAAAAATAGGTATTGATAAAAAAATTACTGAGAATAATCTACAACATATATAAAAGTCAAAAAGCAATGGTCAGATTTCAGGGAGGATACCAAATGGATTCAGGTTAAAAAAGGAAGAAGACAGGGATGTGGTTTGTCCCCAATGTTTTTTAACATCTACAGTGAATGGATGATGAGAGCAGCATTCAAAAATTGGTGTAAAAATTAATGGACATCTTATCAATAACATTAAGTATGCTGATGACATTGCTCTGCTATGTAACATCTAGGAAGGGTTACAGAAAATTCTAAATAGATTGAAAGAAGTGGGAAAATCAAGATGCCAAATGAAAATAAATGCAAACAAAACAAAAGTTATGATATTCTCAAGAGAAGAAAACAAAGATCTAAAGATTATATTGGATGGAAAGAAAATAGAAAAGGTAAAATGTTTGAATACTTAAGAAGTTGGATAACTGTGGATAGCAGATGTAATTATGAAGTTAAAAACAGAATAAAAAAGGCTAAAGCTGCTTTTCCACAAAATATCCCAGTATAGAAATATATGCAAAAAATTGAAACTAAAAATACTTAGCCACACTCCAAATCATTGTTTTATGTACAAATGCGAGTCGTGGACAATAAACCAAGAGGCAGTTAATAGGATAAATTCCTTTGAGATGTGGTATCTTACAAGAATGGGAAGAATTAGTTGGATAGATAGAATAACCAGTGAGGAGGTTATGAGTAGATTTGGAATGGAAAAGAAACCCGACGGTCAGAATACAGAGAAAATCAGCATATGCTGGGCATATTATATGCCCAGTATATGCTGATTTTATAGTATATTCTCTTATTATAAGAGGATCCTCAGGGAAACTGATGAAAATTGCAGTTTAAGGAATGGTGGAGGGCAGACAGAAAAAGGGAAGACTTCGGCTAACGTGGCAGGATGACAACAAAAAATGGACTGCTCAAGCTTGGGAAAAGCTCGCAACCGTGAAGAATGGAGAACTGTCAATCAACTGCAACCCTCTGTAAATGCCATGTAAATGAATGAATGAAAACTGCAAATTTTACAACTTACGATGAATCATTTTTGCACAGGATTTTATACAAATATGCAATACAATTAGCGAAAACATTGCTGTAATAGTTTATCCAATGAAAACATTCTCATATTTATGATGTCATTACAGATGATGCAATCTTTATCTACTCTTGCGGGTCTGTAGCAAAATATTCATTTTTTTAAAATTACAGACATTTTTACAGGAATGATACAAATTCCATAGCCACTACTGTAAACACAATTATAAGATTAATTTGAAAAAATGGATATACTTCATTGATAACTACAGATTACAAGTTAACATTTAAGCATATAAATTTTTTTTTAATTGTAAATGATTAGCATTTTTTAAAATCAATTTAATTAATTAGATTAATTGAAAGTTATTTGCTACATTCAAAAATGTTTATGGTGGGAAATTATAAAATGAATAATTTATTGCCACAAGATATTATATATATTGGAACTGATAATCATAACGTAAATCAGTTATCAATATTTTGATTACATATCAAGAACTAAATTTCTGATTAATTAAAATGAGAAAGTATTGTTGCTTTTCCTAATAGGAAAACTCAGTTTGTTTTTTACATTAATTGATACTCTGAGAAAATTAATGTTATATAAATATATATATTATGGGTATCCCTTGATTAATGTGGTTAATCAATTCCTCGATGCTACCACATATATCAAAAATTGCATTAATCAAGTATGGTATCTATGTTAAGTAAAGATGGCCGGTAAAGCTGTGTTAATTAAGACTTCTGCCGCGCATATAAAGGGATTGCCGCAATTAATTTTGCACATTAATCAAATTCTGCATTAAGCAAGGGATACC
Source organism: Centruroides vittatus (assembly GCF_030686945.1). Classification (NCBI taxonomy): domain Eukaryota; kingdom Metazoa; phylum Arthropoda; class Arachnida; order Scorpiones; family Buthidae; genus Centruroides; species Centruroides vittatus. The sequence goes on from NW_027121533.1 coordinate 651,312, forward strand.
TGTATATGTATTTGTTTTTTACAAAGTTTGAAGTGAAATTCAGATTATTTTTACTATGGTTACTTAATTATTTGTTATAATTGACTATAAAACATGTTTCATATGTTGCTTTTCAACTAACAGAGATTATATAAAACAAACAATATTGTGATTGAAATTAGAATATTTGACAGATTTAATTTTTAGTACCTGAAATTCACCTATTTATGAAAATAAAATATTCATAGAGTAGTTTTATATTATAAAGTGTTTATAATTATGTGAAAAATATTAAAATTGACATTTGTAATTTCATTAGTTTAAGATTGTTATTGAAGTCTTAAATGAAACTATATACTTATTGATAATTTATTTCATCTATTTTCTAGATACCTTGTATTAGATGAAGCCGATAGAATGTTAGATATGGGATTTGAACCACAAATTCGTCGTATTGTCCTCGAGGACGAGATGCCCACGGTTACAGAAAGGCAAACATTAATGTTTTCGGCTACATTTCCTAAAAAAGTTCAGGTAAGCTAAATACGTGGAATAAGTTCTACAAAGTATTTTGAAAAATAAACTGTGTTTCTGTAGTCTGAAAAATTTACTGTTTGTTTTTTATTTTAATATCCAAAAATATAAAATTACTTTATTTCTGTTGTTACTAATACACAAAACAGGATGAGATAATTTTGTTTTTAAGAATGAGTGTAAAATTTAGAAAAAGCAGATCATCTTTAATGAAATATAATTGCTAGCTTTTGTGAATAAAAAATTTATTTACGTTCATATGTAATTTGTATATAAATAGAATCCAATTATTCTAATCACTTTGGGATTTGCCTATATTGATAAAAGCAACTTAATAATGATATTAAGCAGGGTAAGTAAATAAGACAACAGTTGATGGGCTTCTCTGGTTTTATTGACTCTGATATTAAAAGGCCAAACTAAAATAATTAAAAAATGTAAAACTTGAAGATTTATTCAGCATATAATTGAAGTAAGCATGAAAACAATTTAAACTACTGTACTACAAACAAATGATGATTAAAATTGTTAATATTTAACGCGCTTAGACCGATAGAATGAAGTCATTACCAATTATTGTTATAAGCCACACGTGAAATTGAAGTTAGTGCAAAAAGATAACTTGAAAATAGCAATGTATGTGAGAACTATAAATGAAAGTGATTACAAATAAGCAACTTTATAAGTTATTTTAATTTGTGTTTTGTGACTTGCTACTTTTGATTAAGTTAAATGGCGACTGATGATAACTATGATTATTATAAGCGGATTCTACTCTATATGAAATCATATATAATTATTACTTTTTATTCTTTAATTAAATACATTACAATAAGTAGTGTATGATCATTGCAAAATCTTTGTTTTGTTGTAAATATATCTAATAATAATGGTAAATCATAATTAGAATACTTGGATTTAATTATAAAAAAATTACAATATCAAATGCACGGAAACGATCACAAAAAAATGTGTTGTCTTTTAAATCTTAACGTCCTTTTCACACTCGGGAAATAACTGTCTTTACGGCGGAGTCGACCTTCTTTTGTAGGCTGCTCTACCGCCTCGATATGTAAAACATGGTTAAAATATTCCCAAGGTTTTCAGCACGATCATTAAATTTAATTTACATTTTTAATACAAAAAAATTGTTTATATTCAGAGATCATCAACAAAAATCAAATTTTATAGCTTTGGATGTACAACTCTAATTGTTTATTTTAGGAACTGGCTCGTAAATTCTTGGATAATTACATCTTTTTAGCAGTTGGAAGAGTAGGTAGTACATCAGAAAATATTACACAGAAAGTTGTTTGGGTAGAAGAACATGATAAGAGATCATTTTTACTGGATTTATTAAATGCTGCTGGACTAAAAAATGGCAATCCAGGTATTTTTAATTTAAAATAAAGTTATTACAATTTTTAAAATCATGCTGTTATATAATAAAATTGTTTTGTTTAGCTCGTGATTCTTTGACTTTAACATTTGTTGAGACTAAAAAAGGAGCAGATGCTCTTGAAAACTTTCTTCTGAAAGAAGGTTATCCAGTAACTAGTATTCATGGAGATCGTAGCCAGCGAGAAAGAGAAGATGCTTTGTGGTCTTTTCGCACAGGACACACACCAGTTCTTGTAGCTACAGCAGTAAGTTTATAAAATTTAAAGAAATAGTCTTTAAAAATATTGCTATTATTCTTCAAATAAAATATTTTAAGACATACAGTATAACCTTATAACATGTCACTATGTAATGTAGTATGGATGATGATGTATATTTCTTATTTTCTGCCAAACATGCATTTTTATTTCATTTAACATAGTTTGTTTTGCAAATAACATAATAGCTTTCACACACATTTGTCAAATAATGTATAATTCCTTATATTGCATGGGTTTGCATCTGGCTTTAACACGGTGTATCCACCAAATTGTTTTGCTAAGTTTCCACTAGACGAGCTTGAGTTTTTCACCAAATTGGAATCTCTTTCTTTTAGATTAGCATTGTCAACACTAAGTCTACTCAACTATATAGGGAATTTTCCTCATTTGGATAATTTTACTTTTAAACAGAGAATTCTTTAAAACATTGTTGAGAACTAATGCAATATTACTGAGTTAATCCTTATTACAAATATAAAAACACTAAAAATATTTAGGAGTTCTTGAATATTTTAACCAAGATTAAATGTTTATTGAGACATTTCAACCTATCATCAGTCACAACTAATTTGAATAAAGTTTTCACAAACATTTTAATGGTGCTCTTTGAATATTTAAAATATAGTATGTCTAAGCTTAAACAGTCAAATAATTACAAGAGTTCTTGTTCTCTTCCAAGATTTTGGATGGGAACTATAATTGATTGCTTTCAGGATTTAAGTAAAGCTTTTTCTGTCCAGATTTTATTAGGTGGTGGTGATAAATTTGATAGTAAATCATCTGAGGGAATCCGAGCAGTTGTAGTGGATCTGACTGTCTGTAGCCATGTTCCCTGAATGGGACAAAGCAGTTTGTAGGAAACAAACTGCTCTGTTCCATTCCATTATAGGAAATGGCACATTGTTTTCTTCAACAGAAAAATCATGAAAATTAATAGACTTATTCACTACTTGAGCTTTATAAGCTAGGAACTCTCCTGTATAAGCTTTTATCACTGCAGAAATAGTTGAACCTAACAGATCAGCACTTTCTACTATATAAAACCAAAAAAATGGGCAGTTTCTTTCTTTCTGTCGTGCTATGCCAAAAATGGCCACTAGGGGCACCCCTAGCTATTATTTTATATTTATTTTATACTTTTACAGTATAATATTCAGTATATTATTATTTTTATTTGTAATTTAGTATGCCCCGATACCTGCATCGGGTCTTTTGACTTGTCTTACATACTGCTTATTTTCAGACTGCTTTTGTGCTTGTGGAAGATGTAATACCAAATACAATACTCTTCCTTTGACTTTGCTTTTATATTTTTCCAGCATTTGTCTTTGCTTTTAAAAAAGCCATTAGATTTTTGTTAGTGGGCATCTTCAAAGTATACCTCAGGTTTTCCTTTATAAGCTTTCTCACATTTTTGGTTCTACCACAATTTTAGATTCCTCATTGAAACTTTTGTAGAACTTTCAGTTGCTTGGGATTATGCATACAGTAGTGGCTTGAACTATATTGTCAATGTTTATGATATTCACTAAATCTGCTATGATGCTTACTAAGGATGAATATAACTGAAGACTATATTCATCCTTAGTTTTTGAGTGTTTTTAAGATGCCAAACCTTTGTCCACTAGCTTTAGCATTATAATGTGTTGTATGATTTGATTAAGAAAGAGTGCATCAAAACAGATTGACAGTTTCTTTAAGAAAAAATTTCTGTTCATGCTCTTTGCTGCTTTTGTTTCTCATGATAACATGTGTAGATAGATACATTACTGTAAACATATTCCATATATTATATTATATCTTATTAAATCGAATAACGAATTGTTTGCTCGAAAACAGCCATTTCTTTCTACATTATAAATTAAATATATTGTTAAATTTCTCATTTGTATAATATACACAATAACAAGGTGATATATAATTTTGTTTTTTGTTCATAAATTATATAAAGTTAATATAATTAAGTCATTTGTTTTCATTTTTAGGTAGCAGCAAGAGGTTTGGATATACCAAATGTAAAACATGTGATCAACTTTGATTTGCCAAGTGATATTGAAGAATATGTGCATCGCATTGGTAGAACTGGTCGAGTAGGAAATTTAGGTATTTACTTTACAAAACTAGTCTAGTGAAAATACACAAATATAAAGTTAACTTTGAAATTTATCAATTTAATTAATTTTTTTTTGTGCCAGTATTTGATTCTGTCAGATATAAATGAGATTTAACATATTATTTGGTTCTTTAATAAATTTAGTAAACCAATATTGCTAGATTTAAAACTGAAAAATTTTATATCTAGCAAAGTTTTATATTAAATACATTTATCGTTTTTATTACGATTTAATATTTACTGTACATTAACTATTTGAAAAAAAATAGGTCTAGCTACCTCATTTTTCAATGAAAAGAACCGAAATATGGCACTGGATTTAGTGGAATTGATCACTGAAACCAAGCAAGAAATGCCTGAATGGTTAGCAGCATTAGCAAAAGAAGTACAAGTTGAACAAAGGACCAATAATCAAAGAAAATATTCAGGGGGTCGAAGGTAAGTAAATTTAAAATGTACAGATTTATTATCTAATTTTCATTATTTTATAGAAGAAAAAAACTTCAGAACACACATTATTTCAAAAAATTAATGCATATACTTTGTAAGAGTCATAAATAAAATTTGACTCGATCACCAAATTTGACCGTAAATTTTTACTTCAACTGAGCCATCTCTTAATAATTGTCACGCCAAACTTTGGATAGATAAAATCACTCCACACCATTAGAAAATAAAGAACTACAGTCAAACCTGTTTTTATGTGCGATTTTTTTTAATGCGAATTTTTAATTTGTGCAGTTTTATTTGTGCGGTATAGTTGGTGACTAGTCTCGTGCGATTCGTCATGTCTCACGTTGACTTATTATAGCATAAATGCACTTATTATAGTAATATTATTGCATGAATATGCGAAAAATAAAATAATTTACTTTTTAAGTCAACAAAACACCACCTGGACAAAAATATGTAAAACAGACGATAGACCAGACGATGCAGTCAAGTGCTGACATCTGTTGTCAATAAATTCTATTTCGTACGGTTTTGAGTTATTTTCTATGTGAGACTTTTTTTATGCGGTCCCTGTTGACCGCATAAAAAAATATTTTTTAAATTGGGTTGCGAAAACTATTTTTTATAGCCCCTCGTGAAGTTTCGTGCAATTTTTTTTTTTTAATGCGTTTTTTTTAATGCGGTCCCTATCCCCCGCATAAAAACAGGTTTGACTGTATTTAAAGAATTTAAATTTTATACATAAATTATGAAGTTTGTTCTTTGAAGTGGTGGTGGTGATAGTTTTTAATTATAACGAATATCCAAAACTTATTGGCAGTAATCCAATTCCAAGTTGTCCCTACCAAAGGAATCGGCGAGTAATATTTTAAGTATAATTTTTTTAGTATGCTGATGAATAGAAATCTAAGAATTGTGTGTGATAAAAGTATCAATAGTTTTTGTTTATATAATTTTTTAATGTTTTAGAATACTTAAGATTTATATTGCATTTGATTATACGTATATTTTATTTTGATTAAAAAATTTTTTTCTCTCTTAGTGGGAGATACGGCTCCGGCGGTTTCGGATCTCGTGATTACCGTCAGTTCGGCCGTGATCGAGGCAGTACAAATCGCATCGCAGTTTCGAATAATTATTCGTCTTCTGCCGTCGGTTACGGAGGAAATAACTATGCTCCTCAATATAAAGGCAACTACGGTGGAAATTACAGTCCCGCCAACGACTGGTGGGGTAACTGAGAACTTTCCGTAAAACGTCGACGACAAAAGCAGCAATGAACTATTTTTAGTGAAATTTACGATACTTCCCGTTCAACAATGTATATGACATAAATGTTTGTCACAAACTGCTTATCTGTGCAATGGAAAAGAAATACATTCTTTTACTTGGAATGCTGCTCAAAAGAAGCAGGGTTCGTTACATTCTTACATATGTTGCCTTGTTCTACTGTTGAAAATTGTGTGGAGAATAACTGAAGACTATAGATTTGGAAAACGTAGCTATACAGACTTCAAGAAAATTTAGGTCACAGTGCTGTTGTTGTTTGCTACAATTGCCTGCTGATTTTATTCTCGATGAGCATTATATTCCTCTTGCTGCAAGGATACGAACAAGCCGATATTTTGCGGATTCGATCATGATACAGTTTACATCTGTGACACAATTTACTTATTTATTTAATAGTTATGCACCATATGTCCTGCATTAATAGCATTATCAAATAATTGTATTGTTGTCATTCATACTGATCAGAATTTATCTTTAATTGAGGATTGTTATGTTTAAAGTATCATGTTCTGAGAATTTAATATATACATATATTATATATACATACTATTTTAAAAATGATTTTAACTAGTTACAATTAATTGAAAAAATATTATTTTGCCTTGCAGCAAGTGGTTTTAAAATTTCTTTTGTATCAAATAAGATATAGCACTATTAATACTTTATCACCTTGGAAAAGTTTGCTCTCCCAGATCTAAAAAAGTAAGAAGAAAATATGTTGTTTGATGATTTAAATGAGACTTATGAACGTATATGTATATATATATTATAATATATGTATATATATATATTATTGCTATTGGGAGGAGCAGTGCAATGATATTGTAAACTTAGCTAAATCAATTTAAAGTTACTAATTTGTTGCTTTGCGTCGGATAGAACAGTCTACAGAACAGTTTAGTAAAAATGTCAAAAATTAAGCACAATTTTTTACATTTTAAAACTTAACAATTTTATAAAAGAAAAAAATACTTAGTAGCAAGGTTAAAATATGATATTGCTACTAATTGTTCTTTTTATTATAATTATTACTATTATTATCGTATTTTTTCCCTCTTTAATTTACTAAAAAAAAAGAAGAAGAAATTATATTAAAATTTTCATCATTTACATAAAAAAAACAATCTCAAGTACAAGAATTTGTATTGGATATTTTTTAAAAAAAGATTCTCTCTGACAATAATTAGCTGTTTGTATTAATCTCGAAAAGTAATATCAGATAAAATAAGCTATATATATTTTAATTTTATCATGAGAAAATATATATATATTGATTATATATTTTTAAAATTAATAGCTTCCAACTATTAACAAGAAAGGATGTAAGAAAATAATAAGTGTGGTGTGCAACATAAAAACCAAAAAAAAAAAACTGCTCTCCCAAGTAATACCTTTGTTACATATGATAAATCGTAACGAACTAATCTTATTTTCGAAGGGACCAATCATAATCTTGCAGCGATTGTTTCAAAAGAGAAAAATATTTGAACCAAAGGTATGTTTTGTGATAATCGTAAATTGAATGTAGCCCTGTTTAAATTTTCATATATATATAAAAAAAATAATAATAATAATAACGATATTTATAAATATTACGTACTATAATATATAGTACATATATATAAATATATATATATATATATATAGTGCAATTTTATGATTGGTTCCATTATAATTTTAAATGCTTTCTGTCAAATATGGTTCTTTTAATCACATTTTTCTGTTTTTAAAGGTGTTTTTTCCCCCCTCGGTGTGCAGTTGGCATGTGGAATACATCAAGTTTTTATTTTATTTTATTTTATTTGATTGTTGATCTCTAATCATAATGATATTTCACATCACTACAAACTCTCATAAACAATGCATACGCAGATCATCACTCATTACAATTAATCGAAACCTCATACTAGTACCGATTTCACTTTACCGACAGATCCGAGGCACGCGCGTGCCGTTATATTACTATTACAAATAAATAACTATATACATATAGATATAAAAACAAATTTTATTGTACGTGAAATAATTTTAATCAAAAAAACAAAAAAAAAACAATTATACATATATATATTTTTTTTCTTTATAGATGCTTTAATCATTCCATATTCCACAATGCTTAAAAAAATGGGTAACTGTTATCTTACCCATTGTGCCTTACTCACTGAGTGAGTTATAATAACCTGCATACATTACTATGAATGTCTGTATTAAGATATTTTGTTTGATGAATTGTACTATAGTAAAAATGAAATTATTATTATATATATATAAAAGGGATGTTTTGTTGATAAAACTTTGACACTTTACACGTGGAGGATTGAAAAATAATAATAATAATAATGATGGTAGTAAACACTTTCAATTCTAGTTATTATACTTTCTAAACCATTTATAATTGGGATGTTTATTTTATGTCAATATCTTGTTACACATAACACAATACAGAGAGCACTCGACATACCGAATGTAAGAATGATGTCCAATGACAGATTTAGTTTTTTTTTAAATGAAATTAATTTAAGCATTTTGTTTGGATAATTGTTTAATAAATATTGATTTGTAAATTTCCTTTGGAGGCAGTTGATTTGCTTGTTTTTCTTTTTTTTCCCTCTTCCGCTCAACCAACGACCGTACAACTTAGAAATCCGTAAAGTAAGTATGAATGGATGGTAAATCGATTATGAATGAATGTGTGACGTAGGGATTTATCTGTTAAGCGTAGATTTAAAAAGTATACTTAACAATCAAATTACGGAAGGAGGTAAATCGCACTCTGCTTGGGGGAGCAGTGCTCAATATTTTATAACCGGAAGGCTAGAATATCAAAAAAAAATATATATATATATATATATATAGTTAAAATCACTTCCGGTTTAATGATTATTATAAACCGTTTTTTCTTATCTGATAATTACTTATAATAAATAGCTTGTGCTTGAAAATCGATTTATTTTTATACGCTTCTTTTGTTCGTAACTTTAAAAAAAAAAATAATAATAATGATGATGATGATAATAATAGACGGTATGCATCTTAATGTAGTACTTATTAAGCGCCAGAATTTATATACTCTCAATTATTTCGTGAATATTTTTCATTCCAAGCAATAGAAGAGGGGCATTTATTAAATGCTAAATCTATATTTAGGAGTTTTATTTAATTATCTGGAATAAATTATCTTAATTTTATCATGTATTAAATTGAATGACTTTTTTTTCCTTCCTTTTTTTATTGTTATTTACTTGAAGTTTTATTTGTGAAATTTAATTAATGGTAAAATATATATATATATATATATATATATAACTGCCAAATTAATTGATTTTTCATAAATATCTACACTATTATTTTCGTAATTTAAAATTTTATTCCTAATCTCTCTCTCTCTGGCAAGACATTATTTAATCTCCGAAATTTCTGTGTGATGAAACACGGCAGATATATGGGACGGTTAACACCATTGATGACGAGACTATCAATATCCGTGTCAACGAAGCACTGGAATCCTTTTTTTTAATGACGTATTTAAAGGCTCTCGGTGGTTCCCGATTGAGAAGCGCCTAACTGTTTTTTTTTTTCGGTCCTCTTACAATGAAAGAGAACTTGAAAGACGGAAGATATGACATTAGCCCTTAAAGACGTCGCAAAAGATGGCTTCCGGTGAAGTGGTATAAATAGTGGCAAAAATTGTCTAGAAATGGGAGCTTACTTTGAAGGTAATAGTATAAGTATCATCAAAGATGGCCATGTTTCATTTACTCCTGCCTTGTGGATATTAAGGTGGATCCTGTGTGCTTGATACACCTCTTGTTATCCGGCAAAATCCGTGTGTTTGAATCCTCAGAAGTGTTCAAACACAAGTTCCTCCCCCCCAGATACTTAGAGGGAGCAAAATAGCGAAAAATACAACTGACCAATTAGGCTCAAACCCGTGATCCTGAAGTTGTCTTACGCTGTAAAGTATGAGCTAGATGATCTGTTTACATAAACCTGACTATTGGATGAAAAAAAAAAATAATTTAAAATTCATTCATTCTTAACCCCCCCCCCGACATCCCGATCACGCAAATATAAGAAAAATGATTAAGAACATTCGATCTTTTATTTTGATTATTTTTTAAATTAGTATTTAGTATTTCTGTATCGAACATTGAACGTGAATCTTTGTAGGTTTATACGAAGCGAACACACTAGAAAAGCCGACACAGAATAACGTGGAGAAGAGCGTCGAGACGATCAACCACACGTTGAAAGACATAACTGTCAACATGATCGTGTATCCTACAAAGGTTTGGACAGTGTAAAGCATTGTCTGAAACACGTGATGTCGAACTCTGGAAAAAAAAATAAAAATTCTTATAAAATTAAAATATATATACGGTAAAACCTGCGTAAACCGGACTCTGGCGGTACGGAATACTTTTTCTGGTTTGGGAGGTTCCGTTTTAAACAGGTTTTTTTTATAAAATTAAATACAGAAAATCGCTGCGTTCCGAAGTATTCTTCCCATTTAGGCATGTTTCCGTTTTAAACAATTTCACTGTATATAATAGAATACAGGAATATAGAGCATGAAACGACATTTAGGGTCTCAATTTACTATTTACAATTTCGAGATCTGTGGGAAGAATGTTTTAAAAAAGGTGTAAATGCAAATACCGGAAACGCATAACACTGTACAATAAAGTTATCAATGATATTTTTAAATAGAAATTGTCCAAAAAGCCGTTGAACTCGTCTCGGTCCCGAAATTCCACCGGGAGTAATCTATACAAACTGTCCTGTCAGGTGTTAAGAGAAATGGCTGTTGTATTGTGTCGGTGCAATTCTGGATTTGAATCAATGAATCTAGCTAACCTGGTATTGCGCACTTCGTATTTTTCAGGCAAACTGTAACTTTTAACTGAATCAACTGTTGTAGACTAAATTCGCGCCTTCGTAATAACAGAATCCTAACGGCAGTTATTACAAAGGAAATGATGATACGATCGGCAAACATCTTATTTGGAAAAATGACGTCACATTCATACTTCGCTAAAACAGTACTACAAGAGATTCGGAATACGATCTCGGGTATAAGTTTTGTGTATTTGGAGGGAGACCGAGAACAGAATCTCGTGTTCAAGAAGTTTTTGGCCACTCGTGTACGTGTTCACTCGAAAATATGACGCGTTTTTTCGACGTTATATAATATATAACGTGTCAATAATAGAAATGAATACTAACCTCTTCCAATCTGTTTTTTCCTTTGTGACAGTTGGAACTTTTACATCCCTGTACGCTTCTTCGTTTGGTAGGAACAGCGACAAGCGATTTCTGAAAATCTTGATGGTTTCGTACAGGAACACCAATAATGAGACCATTATGCAAGCTCCAAACATCTCTAAAAATAGAAAATAAGGGTGAAAAAACCGCATATTTATCTGTTACGCGTTATAAAGGCTAAAATTAAGACGAATTTAATTTAGTTTCATTAGAATGTTATGGGTTCTGATACCTACAAACAGGAACCACGGATGAGAAAGTATCTAAAGATTGAGGGATAGGTCGACACGTCGTCTTCGTAAGGGTGAGCAAACAAAAATCAAGTTGCTTGATTTTTGTGCAGATTTCTTTATATTTTTTCAGATACGTAATCCAAGAACACAAATTTGACAAAATTAATTTCTTCTGTCTGTAAATTAAAGAATCCGCTCTGCAGTCGGCGGCCATTTTGATTTTAATCTTGACGCCGGCCATTAGTGCTCCGAATTAAATTGGCTTCATTTTTCAGACACCTGTTTCAGCTGGTGCCAAAAGAACTTCGTCAGTCCCGTCCAACTAAACTAACATTTACGTCGTCGTTTTGTTCGCTGACGTAATCGATTCCAACAGAAAAACTATCTGTGCTAGAGGAATGTCTCCAAGCTTTGCCCCCCTGGAAAATTTTCTGCGATGCCCTTGAAAACAAAGCTCTACTGTCGAAGTCGGCAATTTTCTGATCTCTCTTCGTATTTTGCGAAAATGAAAATCTCGATTGTATGATATTCATAAATACCAGCGTCTCCCCGCAGATGTACCTTGGCTTTTCAGGATCATGTGATCTTTTATAAATGATGATACGTCTCCTCCAATAGTTCTGTCACGTCATCTAGAGCTTGGGTACCTTTAAATATTGGATCAATATTGGGTAGCTTTAAAGTTTCAATGGGTGCAAAATGATGCTACCTTCAGTAGAAATACTTGTATTACTGAAATACTCGCTAAGAACTAGGGGCAATAGGTGCAGCATCTGTTAAGTACTGAAATATTTTAACTTTTTTCTTATAATTATTATGGTCATAGAATGTGTGTATATGAAATTGATCTCTCTTCTATTTTATAATAGTTTGAATAAACAAGGAAATATTTTCAAAAACTTTTAGGTTTATTGTCAAATGTTTATATATTATAAATACAGAAATATATTGGGTCGCGCCAACAAAAAGTTTGAGAAAGCCGATCTAGAGCACGATTATCTCCAAAAAATTAACGCTAGCCGTCGGCGTGTTGCAGATAATTACGGGTTGGGTCAAACAACAATGGATGGCCAGTATGAATAAGAAATGGAGAACGATACCCCGGCCGTAATGCTCTTGATAAATTATGGAGATGAGTCCTGGTTCGAACTCTGATCCCCTCGCGATAAGCTAACAACGTAAAATACACAGAAAGCAAGCTAAACTGTTGTTAGCACGCTTGTAAACACTGTTTTCCTATTTCTAATATGGAGGAAACGTGACTTACCTTCAATAGTCGCGATGGAAATTCCATTCAAGAGGAAATGGTTCAATTTATAGTCGAAAGAAAAGTAGATGTTCATCTAATTTAAATAAAAATTAACAGTTTAAATAAATAAAATATGCCGATATCAATAATATATATTTTTAAAATCCTACGACTTACCGAGTGACGTTTCACGGACGACTCCACGGCTCGATTTTCTTAATTTGTTTTTGGTCTCGACGTTTATAACGCCAAGGCAGATCGTCGTTAATATATTAAATATAAACTACCTTAACTGTAGTGTGTATATTTAAAACAGCAGAGGAATTTATTAAAGAGCAGCCGCACCGAACAAATATTGACACAGCTGAATACGCATTTTGCCAACGGATTTTTAACCAAACATCTATTCTATTAGAGCAAAAATACAGAACGGTTTTGCATTATGACTAAAATTTTAGTTTAATTATAACGCAAATGCGCGTTTTTATAATGTGAAACTATTGTATGTAGTAAGATCTCGGGCTTCTGAGGGGGGCGAAACGGGGCACTTGCCTTTCTCTGGAATCGAATTAAAGTTCTACAGATAATAGTAAAAGTGATCGAGATACATAAAAAAACATCCAAGACGTACTACTTTACATTACATATGCAATTTGTAAGAATGTATATACAGTACATTTTTCAGTTTCAGTTCACAGAATTACATTCCTTTACGTTTTGTGTTGGTCGTTGGAGGGTGATAGCGCATAGCCATTGACAGTCACTACTAGGATCGACATTAACTCGCGTCGTCGTCAATTCCAATAAATCTGACGTTATGAACACCCCTAAACATGGCACTCCCAATGTCTCTTCTACCATCCCTACTGTTACTCGCATTAAAATGATTGGCCTGTCTTCAAGAAGAAATGTGAATAACTTAGTGTTTTCAAGTATTTTTATAACAAATGCCTCTGCACAGCCACTAAAGATCTCATTGCAGGGTTCCGTACTCCAAAGCATCGTGGAATACGTCTTCCTACCGTTGCATGGCTTGGCAATCCCGACTACGTACCCTCAACTCCATTATCTTGCATTACAGATTTGCCCTTGGATTACCTGTATTACCATCAATTCTGTTGTTGGTAGCATTATCACATTTCTCCCACCAATCTTTGCTTCTGCACTCTCGGAACAAAGTAAATCGAGTCTGGAAGAGCAGATATATTAACATCCTTGCTAAAGACATTTTGTTTTCCTCTCATTTAATTTGATTGTAGGTATCACCTCCCAGACTTTTGTGACTAACATTTTGATCTCTTCCCTCTGTCTACATGGATCATCCCTATTTCTGCTCTCCCTTTTCGAAATAACCTACTAAATGACTTCTCTCTACAGTTCTGGGTTCGTAACCGACAAATCACCGACGGCTCCAAACACTCCATTTGTACTTTTGTTGCCTGTCTTAATTATTCCAACACCACCACAAATAGATATTGACCGTGATTTTGGGGTCAATACCTATCGACTCCTAAACTACATATTCTCTGAAAAAATCTCTTTCGGGGACTATAAAGCATTCGGTTCGCCGGTTGCACCATACTCGGCATTTATGGTATATATACTTAACGATCCAACTGTATGCATTTATTTTTTTAAATCAAATATGATTTTACCTGCAGATGGATCAAGTCCATAATAATATATCTTATGGATCATTATATCGTTATTAGAAGTAACAAATTGCTAGATAACTCCATTTGAGTATGAATCTGAACCTCAAATTTTCATGTCCTACCCCTCGTTTGGCTACCTCTGTGATGAATGCAAAAAATATTGTAGTAGTGTCCGCAGAGAAGAAAGTTTCCTCGGCATGAGATGCTTTAACTTTTTGAGCGATATTTTTTTTAGAAAGAGTGAAACTAATGATCATTAATACGTGCGCACCATCTAAGCATTTAATGCTGAAGAGCCAGGATATGTATACAAGCATCTATGCTATGACATGACCTTCAAGCGTCAAATTCACTATTTTATTAATAATTTCAGATAAAATTTTTATAACTTTTTCTCAGAATAAGAAAATTCAGAAGTGTTCTATTTATTGATAAAAAAAAAAAAATGATGAGATATTGTTTAAACTCTTACTGCTCTATGGCACATACATCATGGATTCAATCCACATTAAAAATGGCTGATAGCGAGAGATGTGGTATGACATTTCGGAATCAATTCATTTGTGAACATGTCTAAACAAATCTGAACCTGCACTCAAATCTTTGGGCATGGTAAGCTGGGGCACTTACCACCTTGTCTACTTTGCTGTCAAAATAACATAAATACTAGTAATATAGGGTGATTGAAAGGTCATGCAATGTGTCAGGAATCAATCTTATTTTGTGAGGCTAATGTGTGAAAATACAGAAAGGTAGTAAAAATAATTTATAGTCTTTCTTAAAGATCAAGCAAAATCGAATCGTGTTATTACATTGAAATGGCCTCTTCATTTATAGGCATGAGCTCATTTTACCATGTTTGATGCCACCTTTAAAGAACCTGAAACAGCTTTTATAATGTTTCTCGTCAGTTTATTAAATGTGTGTGGATAATTTTTATATCTGGCTCCTTTGAGATACCCCAAAGGAAAAAATCTGGGGGTGACAAATCTGGCAATCGTGGGGGCCACAATCCTACAGAAATAAGATGTTGCCAAAAAAATTCTTGCAAGAACTGCAGATTCCAGATATTTCTGTTGAAATTTGTTTGCAACAACTGCGTAAGAGCAAATGACAAAATAATGCTCAACAACGAAAATCCGTTGTTCCCGAGAAAAACCATTTCGCTTCCTCACAATGAACAAAGCTATACACTGAAGCCAATTTTATGACTTTCATACAAAAATTAGAGTTTCTGTTAATAGTCAGCAGTCTTAATATCATCTTGTTGTGGGAGACATAATAAAAATAACTTGACAAGTTACAGAAACAAGTATTTTGAAGTGTGCGACTTTATGATTACCCCGTTTATTGTTTAAATAATACAAATTAACATTGCATTTGATAAAACAAAACAATTTTTTAATATATGAAACAAGTAAAATAATTAAGTTACTCTGTGAATCTCAAACTTACAAAATAAATATAAAAAAAAGAACGCAGTATTATCATAATTTAATTCTCTTTAAATCATACATTAAATTATAATTTTTCATTGGTTAATACTAATGTTAAAGACACTGTAAAGGGGAAAAAATGTAGCAGAAAATTTTCTAGTTATAAATTATTTCCAAATTTATTTTCTGCTTACAAAGTAAAATTTATAAATACATAAAGGCACTTATATAGCATACATAAAATTTATTGCCGATACTAGCAACCATTAAATATAATTCTTTTAATAATTATTTAGAGGTGTTTGTGAATATTTAAAATATATATATATATATGTATGTATATATATACAGTTTTAGTAGTTTGAAAAAATTAACTCTATAATTTACTAGATAATTTTGTACACAATTTTCTTGTATCGTACTGTCAAATGATACACCTGAGAATATATCCACGAGAGATGTTACAATGAGATAAAACAGGGTTTTCACTTTTCTTAAAATTCGAATGATCGACATTTTCTGGGATGATGGTTGAAATGTGCTTTATATTGGAACAGTTAAAATAATTAGTTTCTCTGGGTGCAAATTACTAAGTTGAAACAGGAATTTACAATTTATCCATATCTAATTTTGGTAATGAATAATTAGCAGTGAAATGAACAAACTTGTGGTTATTTTTTTTTTTTGTTAAAAATTAAATTCTACGATAATTTAATATCATTTAAAATACAAAACAAAATCAACTTAAAACTGGAAGATATTAATCATTTGGCACACTACAATAATTAAATTTAAAATTTATATAAATCTTAACATGTATCTGAAACAATTTATGGAATTGTAGGATGGTGATTATAAATTATGCTATTTTTTTTTAATTGGTTATGAAATAGCATTTAATAAAAATTATAAAATTAATAAAATGTTAAGGCACACATTACACTTAATGTGATACAAAGCTATTCATTTTTTCATAGTTAGCACTCGTATGTAAAGTAAAAAGCCTTTAAAATGACTAGTGAGCAGACATTTTAGATAAATGTAACTAATATCAAAACATGGTTATATTTACCTAAAATCGATTAATTAATTTTACAAATAAATTTTATTACAACTTAACTTTTTATATTTTATAATCACAGCCTTTGATTGGTGATAGTTTCTGTGTCAATATGTACATTTGAATTATGTTCTTGTTAACTCTTTCTCCGCGTACCTTAACTAATACGGATACTCGGCATCCGACTGGCATAGTCATAGTCTTCGTCGTCAATATCCATAAAGTTTTTAGATCTGCTGTGGAGAATGGCAGAAAGATTGAATTTTCCCAAACTCTGAGAATATTCGTCTAATTCTTGATCTGCCTCGTCCAATGAGCTAGTTAGGAATAAGATGTTAATATTTATCATTGTGCTTTAAATATATGATCATAGATACTCACTAATGATCCGATTGTAAGCCAAGACCTTCTTCTGCAATTAGTATCTCATATTCTTCGGCTGCATATATATCCCAGTCAGACATTTCTATTCCGTCAGTTTGATCCTGTTAATTGTATAAATACATAAACTTCTCTGTCACTTCATGAATTTGTAGATTTATACATTAGAACTACATACCCGTTGTGATGCAAATGGATCCCTCTGTTCATGATCTAGGAATTTTTCCAAATTGAAAAATGTATCAAAAAATACCGGTGTCATTTTGCAATGTTTAAGATCAGAAAGAGATATTTTGCCCGGATATTTTGGTCGCACCATGTCCAGCATCTAAACAAAAACCAAAATAATTCATTAATAAAAAAATGCACTCTGAAAAATTATAAAGTGAATCTTAATACTTAAAAATCGTGTAAGTTATAAACACATGACAGAAAAGAACATTTATATCTTGCAAACATATCATAATCTTACTTTTATTAAATATTTTTTCCATAAATAAGGTTAAAATTAAACAGCTTTTTATTTTTGTTTAGTTTTTGTTTTTATTACATTAATTAGAATTGAATTTGTAGACTTGTATATTACAATTAGCCAGGATCCCATTAGCGAAACCTATCTCGTGAAAAGAATTTCCCAGGTTAAAAAATTCGAAATTCTCATCCTGAGAAATCTCACAAATTTCTTAAAAGGTTACATTTTTCTTATTTTGTGTTAAGGTTGAGGAAATTTTAGAAATAAAGTATAATTAACTCATAAACTGTCAGAATACATTTGTATTTATTAATTTTAAGTCTGCTTATTAGTTTTTTAAATTTTTACTTGTTATGGCATGTCACAGAGTGTTAATAATCAATATGTAGCCTATCTGTGGCAAGACTGAAAATTATTTTTATCTGTAACCCAGTGATTCTCAACCACTGTGCTGTGGCACTTTAGTGTGCTGTGAGATTTTGAACTGTGCCGCCACTGTGAATACTGATACATAAGCGACGTCAGATAAGTAGTTCAATCAGTTCTACCTTCCTAGGGCATGTTTGAAAATTGTAACCGGTGTTACTGGTAAACAGCCAATAGTTAACAAGGCATTTAGAAAATGTGACCTAAATAATCAACTACGTGTAAAAATCACTGTTATGATGTCACCAGTTGTCCTGCGGTACTTACCGAAGTAACTGTGTGTGCCACCAAATTTTTAAATTATTAAAAGTGATGAAAAAACATTGAGAATCACTGCTGTAACCAGTATATCTAAAACCTGTAATATCTTGAATAATTGTGCCGATTCTGTCTTACTATTTAATCATGCCCAGTAGCTTCAATAACTGCATTATGCCAGGTTGTGCAAATTGGACAAGAATACAAACAAGTATGAAGTATGCAAGTATAAAGTTTTTCTTCATAAACCCAATTATTAAAGCCAAACAAACTGCTGAATTATCGGGCTATACGCTCAATGCTGCTATTAAAGCAGCCGAGGTAGACAAATCAAGAGCACTAGACAGCAAAAGTAGTACTGCAATGCATCTTGAAAACAAAGTAGAAATTTTTGAGGTTACAGGTGAAAAATGCATAACATCTGTTTTCTCTTAAATGCATTAAAGATGATTCCACCCACATCAATTGAATCATTCTCGGTATCAGGATGTTTCGTTACTAAAATAAGAACCAGATTCAGCAATCAGAGTATTGACCATCTTTGCTTTTTAAAATCTTATTATAAAAATGTACAATAATATTTTGTATTATGTTTTATTTAAAAAACAAAAATATTCCTCTAAGTTCTACTTCTAAGTTTGATATAAGTTTAGTTTTTTCTTTAAATTTTCAATGCAATTCAAAAGGTATTTTTTTGTGTTGTAAGCAGTTTCCAACAAACTTTAATAAATTTTTTCTATTTGTGAAAATTTCTAGTAATTCAAAAAGTAATTTTTAATACATATTTTACACAGCATTATTATTATTTTGGAGGTTGGACATATCAAATTACTTAAATCTTGAAATCAAATGATATAAAATAAAAAATATAAAATAATTATATCTTAAAAATAATTAATTATATCCCGGGAGACAGTTCACTTTTCTCTGGAAATCCCGGGACAAGCAAAGGACAGGGAAATGAGAAACCCTAATTACAATAATCTAAGTAAAAATATATTTTTCATAAATATTGTGTGTGTAAAAAAAATCCAAAAGAATTTGAAAAATATGTTGCTTCTTTCAGAAATACAAATTTTATATCCTTTTTCTGTTTTGTTTTTTCTGCCCTGAAAATAACATGAGGGCCTTCTGTAAATTCAGCTGGCTCATAGTGCAGTAAGTAATGAGATAAAACATCAGACATATCTGAGTAAAATTTCTCGTGAAAATTTCTAAGATTACAACCTAGATTCAGATTGGAACTCTAAGAATAGTAGACTGATACCTTTACCTAGTAAGGAGTCAAAGTCCGATCGTTATTTTATGTTTTGGGCATTATTTTTAGTTATAGTTATTTTCTTTTTGAGGTCTTCATTTGGACAGAAATGCCTAAGAAACCCCCAAAATGTACTAGATTCAAAAATAAAAACCTAAATATACTAATTTACATCAGTGACTGATTCCACAATGCCCGGATGTGTAAATAGGGAAATGCAGAATTACACTGATACAGATAAAAGATGACATGCCTGTTAACAGTGTGGTGTAGCTCCCAACAGCAACTTTCATTGAAGCAAATTGTCTGGCATTGTTTGTAAGCTTATAAGAAGCACATTCTTTGTTTAATTATTTTGGTGGAGATTTAATTGATTATACAATACAAAAAAGAATTTCTTTCATTGATTGATTGTTTATTTTGTATAAAATTGTAATTATATATATATATATATATATACACACACATATATATATATATATATACACACACACATATTTTGGAATATTTGAAATATATACTTATTACTAATTCTTGTTATCATCATTGTTGTTTATATATAAATATTGGGTTGTTCAGAAAGTAATTTCGTTTTTTTATTACTAGAGGAATTAGATGTATTTTTACCAGCCAATTTTATTTTAAACCACATTTTCATTATATACTTCAACAGCTGACATTTTAAGGCTTATTTGTAAAAAATTTTGTTTGATTCTGTACAATTGTGTTTTTTCAATGACCCATCAAATATGGAAAATCAAAAGCCTCATTTTCGGCATATTTTGCTTTTTAATAACTAAAAAATCAAAATACTGTTCAAAAAAATTGTGGTACATGTTTGGAGAAGATGTGTTGGGAGAAAAACAGTGCCAAAACTGGTTTATAAAATTGCGTTCTGGCAATTTTAATATCAAAGAAACACCACATTCTGGATGACCATTTGAAGCCAATGAAAACAAAATAAAGGTACTGATTGAAGCAATCTGCCATATAACAACACGTGAAATCACTAAGAGATTAAATCTGTTAAATTGAACAGTTTATTATTGCTTAAAACAAATTGGTTTCATTTCAAAGCTCAATATATGGGTTCCACATGTTATTAAAGAGAGATGCTCTCTATGCAGTGCCATAACTAGTCTTTTATGCACCTGGTGCCAGCTTCTGTAACTATGCCCCAAAACTATGACCCAAAACTTGGTCCAGGTCATTTCTGCACCCCCCAGTATCTGTGCCCTGTGCCTGGGCACCGCCCTAGTTACGGCACTGTCTCTATGGTGGGATTTTAAAGAAATTTGTTTTTGAGCTTTTACCAGACAATTTAACAATTGATTCAAAAGTGTACTGCCATCGAGTAAACAAATTGAGTAATATCATCAAACAGAAAAGGCCAGAATTGATCGACAAACAAAGTGTAGTGTTTTACCATGATAATGCCAAATTTCACACAAGTTTGGTAACTCGTCAGAAACTGTTATAGCTTAGATGGGATGTGTTATCACACCAACTATATTTGCCAGATTGGGCACACTCAGATTATTACTTGTTCCGGTCTATACAATTTTTTTTTAACTGTAAGACATTTACTTGAAATGACAATGTCAAAAATCATTTGGATCAGTTTTTGTAAATTTTCAACGATCAAAATTTTTATGAATGTGAAATCATGCTACTACCAGAAACAATAACAACAGGTTTAAATTTAATTTGTATACTAGTACTTTTTATATATTAACAGGACTTTGCATCCATATTTTCCAGTATAAGTCCTGTTAATATATAAAAAGTACTAGTATACAAATTAAATTTAAATTAAGATAGAAATGATACAAACGCGTAATAATTAATGACAACAGGTATTTGACCAAAATGGTCAATATATAATTCAATAAAATATTTATTTATTATAAGAATATTGCATTTATTTTTCTATGAAAAAAACGAAATTACTTTCCGAACAACCCAATAATACTGTTCAATCTAATAATTATTATTGTGGATTTTTACTTATATAAGTGCTATTTTGGATCATTATATTTTGCTTCCATTAAGCCCAGGGCTGGTACTTGATTTGAACCCTAAGTTGTGTAATCCTGTCTTTTGTGTTGTGCAGTACATTATAACCTCTCTGACCATCTGGATATGCAATATTTACATAAATTTGAAAAAGTATTCTTCTTATAAATTATACTATATTTATATTTAAATTTAAATTTCATAGTGAAAATAGAAAATTACCATTACCTGACATAAACAATCTTTAAATGGAAGTGTTTCTATGCCAAGAGCTTCCATTCTTTGAAGCTGTTCATCATAAAAATATTCCAGTTCATACATAGATAAGAAACCATCACCATCCAAGTCCATGCATCTAAACCAATATTCAATGCTACCCAAAAGAAAAAAATATATACATATATATATATAAATAAATTATTTGAAAAAAGTTATATCATGTTTATTAAGTATAACATTGATATATTTAGAATACAGTAGAACCCCAATTATCCAAGATAATATGGGCTGATGCAACCTTGGTTAAACAAAATCTCAAAAATAACTATGGCTATTTATTTTATCTGATTAAAAATTACAAATATAAATGATTTATATTGAATATCACTTTTAAGCCAGTTTTTATACTTTATTAAATTTAATCATACATAATAAAATCTTTTATATCATTTATTATATAGCTAATATTTGTAAGAAGAAAAATGTGTATTATTGTAGTTACATTTTAATATGAATTGGTAATAATCCACATTAAAACCTTTTGAATAAAAACATAAAATCAATGCAAATGTTTTTAGCTCTTTTTAAAAGGTCGTCAGGCTATTACAGAAATAATATATTTAAACTAGTAGATTATTCAACAAGAAATAAATATGTAGTGACTAATATATACCAAGGTATATTATGTCTACATGAGGGGTAGAAAAATGAGGACTTCACAAGATAATCATTAGGAAATTGGCAACACATTTATTTATATACACCACAGGGATCAGTTAACTCAACACTATGAAGTACAAGGGTTAGACACCACGCTTAATTGATTAACAAATTTGAAGGTCCCTCTGACAATCAAATGAATATAACACGCAAAAGTGAGCATATAAATCTACACTATTTACAGGATCAAATGACACATGTATCTCAGTCCTCTTGGTGCAGAACAGGAGACCTTTCTAGTTATCGATCTTCTTTCTTAGAATGTCGTATACAGCCACGTGCTCTTAAACAAAACCGATTGTATTAAAATAACAGTTTTTTTTTTAATTCCCATTTATGCATATCTTCTAACTATCTCAGCTTTACCGTTGATACTCCGTGATTAGTATTCGATGGATTTGGATTACCTTTGCTAAGAGCAAACCGACTAGTTTGATTGTTCACCTGATAACTTGCAATCCCTTAAAGTCCATCCGAACATGCGAAAGCGCAAGAGAAAAAGATGTCTTCTCAGGTCATACCTTCACGTTTTATACTTCCCCCATCTGGGGATTTTTCCAGTCATATGATATAAAGTTAGCCAATCAGCAATGTGTAGCCGCATGACCCGATATATGGTGAAATGTGACAAAATGAAACACAAGCGTGATACAAACAAAAACCCGACACGGATAACGGAACACAAATACATATAAAATCACGTGTTTTACTTTTTACAACACTTAAAATTTACCAAAAATAAAAAAATAAAAATTAAAAGATTCAATGTGTAAATATGAATTTACATTTTCGTTTACTTTTTTTAGTCTCTCAATTAATGCACAATTATAATCAACATAAGAGAAAAAATTAAAAAATGCATATTTCACAAGTAATCACACATTTTATGAAAATAATACTTACTATATGGAATAATTATACTTGTAGTCAATTTAATCATATATTTAGGAAGATATAGATGTGATTTAACATTAACAATATGCTATGAAATTATTAAAATAACTTTATTCTATTTAACTCAAGTTTATGAAATTATTTAATGATAAATTGAGTAAAAAATATTTTTGTAAACGACAACTCCATAACCCAATTGTTAATTAAAACCAGATGATCTGCCAAATTATTGGGCTATAACAAGGATAATTAAATTGTCAGAAATGAAATAATTTGTCTAGTGGTAGGAGGTTACGCTACTATCTCGTATTAATTTTAATAATTACATATTTTGAATTTAAAAGCGGTAGCAGTGTTGTCAGCTTGAGAGATTAATCCCTCCGCCTAGTGTGTTTTCTCCTGAAAAAGGATTTTAGTGATTTTCTTACAAAACAGCCAAAAACGTAGGGATGCTTAAAATACTCATTTTTAAACTCCATAGAAGGAAATGCAACTCTGAAGAACTAGATTTTGGCTAATAATGAAAATATGGCACGAGTACATAACTTTACTCAACACTGGCTTCTGAATTTGTAATGAGAAAGATTTTTTTAAGTGTATATAGGATTTTTTTACATACATGAAATAAATTTTTGTTTCCTATAACCTAACACTGAGCGGCAGTTGCAATTTTTGAGCTCCGCTCAGGGCTGAGTATTTTCTTCCAGAAAATTCTATTCCGATAGTCCGATAATTCGGCAGATCATTTGGCTTTAAAATTATTTTTGATTTGTCCCACATCTTAATTAGGCACATGAAAATGACCAAAAAAGTGAGAAAAGTGAGAAAATGACTTGAGAAGCGAGTGACTCCGAGGCCTGCAAGAGATGGCAGCCTCTTGCCAAATTGTTTAGCAATTATTTAGCCTTATTAGCCCTAAAAAGAAATCCAGCTGTTTGTTTGATAATTACATATTTTACATTAATACGCGTTTAAACAGTTTTGCTTTGTAAATAATAAAATTACCTTCGAGGATGTCTTTTGTCTTCTTCAGATATTAAAAACCACACAAATTCAGAATAATTCATTTTTCCTTTGTTTTTTATAGATCCTCTGTAAATAATCAAATGTTTAAAGATTTATTCTCTCCAGAATAAATTAGAACAAAATTTCTACTTTATTCTCTATAAAGTACCTCGTAACTGCCCCAGAAAATATCCGATCAATCATTCGTGATGATATTGCTGGAGGGGAAAAAGAAATATGATTTTAGTAGAATATTTGATATGACATTATTTTAAATAAAACATATAAAAACTTACCTCCATCATTATGACGACTTAAGTCATTCTTGTCAATTGTTAAGTCATGATCAGTGTCAAGTTCCCAAAATTTACAATAAATAACATAAAAGTGCTCATAAGAAAAATATTCAGTTATTAAATTAATATCTTCTTCTTCTTCTAGTAATGCTACAACCTAACAAACAAACAAGTAAAAAATACATATATACATATGCCAGCATTCACAAGTACACACCAAGCTCTTTTCTACAAAAATTAAATCAAAACCAAACAAAATACTTGATGTTTATTTTAATTAAAAGTTCTTTTTACTATTATTTTAATTGATCTACAATTTTTCAAAATGAGTACCTAAATTTTTTGCTTTTATTGAACAATTGCTGAATGAGTTCTCTTACTCATGAAAGCAGAGAGAGATGTAATATCTAATTTCCAGTCCAGTAAAAGCATCTTTCCTGATGTAGTCAAAATAGTGTGTGTTAAATCATATAAATAGCATAACATAATGTACCAACATAAACTATTAGTCAAAATAATAGTTAAATTCATTACAAAGCTCACTAAATTATATAATTTATAATGATAGATTTTTCTTCATTTGTGTTCAATTTAAAATGCATGTGCATGCACACACTCATGCAAGCCTACAGTTGAAGCTGGAATCTTATCAGAGACAAAGTCTGACACTATAATGATTACTAGTATCTTTCTCACCTTCTGATAGATCACAATACAGAATTTTAGACTGTAGACTTTTAAGTATGGAACTTCAATAAAATCCTTTGCTGTTTTTTATTAAAACCTGTTATGCCAGAAATTGGTCATTTTTAATCACACTGCCTTTCTATAGAATTAATAGCCATTTCTTGTTATCTCTCAGAATAAAACTGGATTCCACTGTTTCTAACAATCTCAGACATACATGTAGCTTTACTAG
This sequence comes from Centruroides vittatus, assembly GCF_030686945.1. NCBI lineage: Eukaryota > Metazoa > Arthropoda > Arachnida > Scorpiones > Buthidae > Centruroides > Centruroides vittatus. The sequence goes on from NW_027121533.1 coordinate 677,104, forward strand.
ATGAATAGAAACTGATGTTTTATATCCAGTTTAATATTTTAAAATTTAATTTTGATGAAACATTTCTCTCTTTTTCCTAAGGATTGTCAATATACACATATATTAAAATATATTTGAAATTTAACATCTCTTCAGAAAATTTGAACAATATGGAGTTGAATCTAAGAAACAAATCATTTACTTATTATTTTATAGAAATAAAAAAGCTGCTCTGTCCCATCTTCAAATAGATGAAAGCAGCTCTAAAAAATGTTTAATCCAGTAATAAAGTTTGACTTCTATATTTGGAATTCACTTTTATATAAAATACAAAATATTTTAACTTAGCCTCAAATCAAAAAGAAAATACTATCAAATTTATCTAAATAAATCAAATATTTCACAGCATAATTCTATATATATATATATATATGTGCGTGTGTGTGTGTGTGTGAACACACCGGAAGGCAAGAGGAAGTCATACCTCGCTTTCCAGCAACAGGTCGTGACCTACCCACTTGGATGGCTAGGTTACGGTTTAGACGCCCGTAGAGCCGGGACATCTTTCTTTAGGTACACAAGTGCAGCGAGGGAAGAGGGGACGACGATAAGGCGTGGGCAATAGACGAGTAATGACACCATTTAATAACGGAACAAGATTTATTAAAATAACAAAATAGATGGTTACAACTCTAATTTCGAGAGATTCCCTACCTAGTTATCTAGCTCTCAAACACACGTAGGGGGCCAAGAGAGAGTTTACATTACCAAAATTTCATACCTCTTAAATGATTCAGTGGGAAAATGGTTCGTATTAGTTCCTGTTCACAGCACTAAGATATATACAATTCGCGACTGCGATGGTTAGGATTTTCAGAGGTTTGACGATGTGGATGGTAGATATCCGTAGGATGGCTGATGACGAAAGACTCCCCGAGGGGGGGAAAGAAACGTCTTTTATAGCTTCTTGGTGGGAAAATACATCACGTGATCGATTGTTGTGGGAGGCAAAGGTTTATTAGAACATGTGTGGATGTTAAAGGAGTTCCTGGGATCAAAATAAAGTGACCGAATTGAACGTTAACTATAAACCTATTGTGCAAGTTGAGCTGTAGGATGGTTGAGAACAATAGAATGTTGACATTTTTTGAAGAGGGTGGAATTTTCCCAGCAGAGTAAAATTTCTCCCTAACTCTTTATGTAACAGAAGAGGAAATAATTAAAAATTTAGGCTATAAAAATTCTGGATTTCACATTCATATATGATATGATATATAGAGTATGTAAACTGAAAAACATTTTTACAAGCACATTCTAATACAAATTTTAATGATCTTTTTGAAAATAAATTTAGATGATTTACAATTCCGAAATAAGAGAGTGCCTACAATATTACATTTGTTGTTTAGGGTGAACACTTTTCTATGCATTATAGATACAAAAATTATCTAATACAAAACTAAACAGAGTAGAAATAATTATTATAAAAGAATTTTAATTACTGTTAAACCTCATAGAGGAAGCAAAAGTCTGATAATGTCAATTATCCATCAATTCCAAAGATGTCGTGATCAGCTGCAAAACAAACTTCAAGATATGTTGAGAGAGAAACACCCTGTATTGTGGGATATATGAGGAGAAATAAACACCACACTTCCAAGCAAGAATTTAAGCAATAACTGACAACATGCTGCCTAAAAGACATTCCACAAATTACATTCTCATTCCAACAGATGATTCGGAACAAAGTTTTGGTATGTTGCTTCTGAAATCTATTAAGTCATATTGTGATTCATAAAACTGAAGGTCAGTAGTAAAAAAATTAATCTGTGTTTAATAGAAAAATATCTTAACATTTGTTATAAAAAAATGAAACCACATTGTCATGCAACATGCTTAATATTTCTGAACTATATTGTTAATACCTAAAACAAATTATTTATAATAATAAATTGAAATAATACTTATATGACATCACACATTGAACCAAAGTTTACAAATAATTAACTATGAATTAAAATTATCATCAGTGCATAACAGAAAAAAAATACAAACTTAAAAGTAAATATAACCCTAATGCATATACAACAAACTTTTGACATTTTATGTTAATTATGCTTATCTAACTACAGATCTTATTGAGATTTATTACAAAGAAACATGTAATTTTTAACTTACAAAATTTCTTAAGCATATCCTTGTTAAAAAAACTCTCTTTAATTACCTGAAGATAATCACTTTTCCTCAATTCTGGTGCAGTTATTCTTCCGCTCCAAGACCTATTTACACAATAATAAATTCGAGCTATCACCTAAAAATGAATAAAGTTATATGAGTAAAAAAATATGACAAACTGAAATGTTGAAATAAACTATGATTATAAGAGTCTGTTATTTATAATTAAAAAGTATTCAATGTAAATTTATATAAGCACCCTTCATCATATATGTTTCTTCATATAAAATTTTAAAAAATAAATTTAAAGTTTTGCAAATTGTACTTGATTGAACCTAAAGCGCAGCCTGATTTTTAACAGGAAAAGCTATGTAAAAGCCAGATTATTTTCAGGCTAGAATTAAATTAATTATTAATCAATCAAATTATAGAATCTAGCCTAAAGATGCATAGTTAAGTTGCTATGCAAGCAAATTAATTAATTTGTAAGATAAACTTTATACACAATAATTTTATTTTAATTTTGATAAAATATGAACAACATGAAATAAGAAAAAAATAGTAGTTTATTAATTAAAAAAAAGTATTAAACAAGTGATACTCAATAGCTGGTGGGATTGAATGTCTCACCGGTTATTGAGTTTCTGGTTGTTTCATCAAAATAACAAAATAGTGAGTCAGTGAGTTTCTGGTGAAACAACCAGAAACTCTGACTCACTACTTAGAAAGAAATACATGTCTTGACCAACATCTCTTTCTTTTCGCCAAGCTTTGCCATCCTCCTTATCTGTTATTAGAACCAAAACTAAGATTCCTTTTTCCTCCCTACAATCCTGTTCTTAGCCTTTTGTTTAATTCTATTCTAACTTGAAACCAGTTTGTTGAACCTTTATGACACAATCTTTACACAGAACAGTTTTCTGTATGCTTGCTCATGTACAAGCATACATCATATCATTTCATATTTAAGATTACTTTCTCCCATACCTTCAAACTTAAAATTGAGTTGTCTTAAATTCTGGATACCCTTTGCCACTTAAAGTCTGTAGACAATGGAAATTTTATATTCTCTGTTTAATTATTCTTCACTAATGTGTTTATTTCTTAATAAATTATTTTAAACTGTATTTATTTGTAATTATCACCAAAATTTTTGTCAAAAAGTCCATTTTTAAAAGTGGATTGTGTCTAAAATTTGTGGGCATCTTGTCTGTCACATATTAAAATCCATTTTTTTTTTTTTTTTAGTTATTAAAATTTACATTTATTTACAATTCTTTTACATTTGTTAAGAAGAAACTAATAGATTTCTTACCGTCTGAATATATCTTGAATGAAATTCTGTTGCTTCCTTCAGAAAAGTCAATCCAGGATGAGTGTCAATGATATCCTGATAACAAACACCACATCGTTAAGGCTACACCTAAATAAGAGCCTTAAATTATTTATGCGTAAAATATACAAATATTTAACTTGCTTTATTAAAGGCTTAGTTACATTTATTATGTTTACAGAAAAAAAGTGGAAGATCAAAAACAGACTACCAGTCAAAGACCAATCGCAATTAGGAGATAGGAAGCTACGACAAAGGAAATTCTATTTACAAACATAAATCCTATTAACAATAACAGAAGCAAAAGTTTTAATTAACCAAAAATAATTTTTCAAATGAAGCTTACAAACAGTGAAAATTTTAAAAGTTGGAAAAAATATTATAGGAAAAAAAAAAATTATTACAAGATTTAGAATATGCTTTAAGTGAATTTGAATTTAGGTTCTTTTGAAACAGAATGTATTCGTTTTTAAAAGAATTTTAGTTTTCCATTTATTCTTTGTGTTTGTGCCTCCCAAAGACAGATTTCTAAAGATTATCTAATGATTAAAACAAATTCATTGGTCGTGAAAAATTAATTTAGTAGTAATAATTCGAGCAAGAAAGTTAATAATTATTAAATAGTTTTTAAAAAATATTGCTTTAAAAAAGAAATTATTATATTATTCTGAATCTTTTTTTACTTTAGCAACAATAAAAATTAAATTCTTTACTTTATAAGAATATAATTTATAAAATATAAGGATGTAATTTATATTTTTACATCACAATGGTATAACATGGGGTACTACACGACAATGTTCTATACTGGTGAATTTTTTGTGACGTGTATTTATTTTTCATTGAATTAAAAAGTCACGTATTTTTTGCAAAATTTTTCAGGATTTAATTATAATCAGTGGGATAGAAACAAATCCTGGCTCTACTTCCTGTACTACTACTGATAATCCTTCAGGTCATTTTTCTACATTGGTGTATAAGCATAAACATTCTTCCAGCAACTCAAAAGTGAAAAATCAATTATTTTTCATCTTCATTTGAATCTTGAAAATGACCTTTGCAAGCAATGTTTTCATGTTTAGAGAACAGATTTGACCATTTTGAGACTGAATGAGGTCACTGCAAGAATAGAAATATTATCGAATTTACATAAAGATCATGAGGAACCTTAAATGTCTCAAAGTGAAACTGGAGAAGTTTTCTGGTTTTAATGATCAAGTCCACAGTAAGCTGAACATTAATGTATTTCATTTAATCAGTCTTGCTAACAATTAACAATGAAAACATGTCCTGTTCTGTTCGGGATTTGTTCACAGTTATTTTAGAGATGACAATAACCTAATCCCAATACGGAAAATTTTAAAATTAAATAGATCAGACATGTCTTTTAATAAAAACTGTTATCACTAGAAGGTAAGAGTATCATGTTTAAAAATTTGAGAAATATGCGTGACTCCACAAAACATAACAAAGTTAAGATTTTGGAGATGTGTCTTGGCATTCAAGACCGAGATGCAAAAATCTTACACTGTATTTTCAAAAGTATAAAGCAGAAAACAAGAAAGTTTTTGAAAGTTGATATATTAATATTAAAAAATAAAAAATGCCTTGCCTTAGAAACAAACAAACTGGTAAAACTGGATTTTTTTAAAAGTAAAAAATAAAAACAATCAATTTTTGTCATTGTGAATAGATTAGTGAACAACATTGACTTATTCCGCATAAAAGTTTTTTCCTGGAATTGTCAAGGGATTTAATTTTCAAGATAAAAAATTTCTTAACTTGTTTTCCATCTTTGATATCTTAAAACTGACTAAAACTTAATTAACTTTCACATTTATAACTGATTAAATTTAATTAATTTTGTTATACTGGTTTACAAGAGTTTGGCTACCGAAATTCTAGAACCTGATAGACCCCTAGCTTGCTACTTCTAATTTGTAAGGAAGACTAGGAAATATTAAGCTGCTCTCACATTGTTTGATAATTTTATGGTGGCTAGGATTCACTTTAATAAAAACAAATTACCAGGTAGACAAGAGCTTATTATTATTCTGTACAATGTTATCATATTTGAATATTAAATTGACCAAATGGAGGATTTAACAGAATATAGGAAATGAACTTAGGGTATGAATATTGGGCAATTGTGATTCCAATGCAAGAATTGATGCAGTGATGGACTGTCATAACAGTAATGTTACCTTTAATGACTATCTAATGACCTGGTTTTAAAACCAATCCAGATATTATTGATTTAATAAAATCTGGATTGAATTCTGAAGGTGGACAGGTAAGTCCAGAAAGGCTTAATCGTGTGAGAAAAATAAATATATTTTTTTAGCTCCAATAAGCAGAAGAGTTAATATCTTTTAATTTATACATTATCAATAGCCACTACCCAAATGACTATTCAAATTTTTATTTTATTGCCAAAGTAAGTGTCTCCATTATTGACTTGGTAGTTTTAAGCCCTAGGCTAATAGATTCTCTCAAAGATTTTTATGTCCTGGATGACTACAGTTCCAAACATCTTTTTCAGTTATTGTGAAACTAGCAGATGAGCCCAGCATTGCTCGGACAAAAAGTAACAATAGCAAAGATTATTATTATATTATAGTTGATCTTACCCATTTTCACCGAGTACAAGAATTAGGTCCTCCTTTTTCCAAGACTAATGAGAAAATTTTTAGATTTTTGCTTACCACAACGGGATAACAATAATTAAGACTCACTGCAACCACTAACCAGTGCATAGTACCACTAAGTGATGAATACAGTGGTACCTTGGTATTCGAACATAATCCGTTCCAGAAAGAGGTTCGAGTACCAATATGTTTGAACTCCAAATCATTTTTTCCCATTACAAATAATGTAAAATAGATTAATGCGTTCCAATCCCCAGTTGATTCGCTAGTATGTTTTTTATTGTTTCTTTATTCTTTAAAATAGTCGATATCATCGACTTAGCCATAGAATATTTGACAGCAAGATCCGAAACACGCACTCCATTTTCGTGTTTAGCAATGATTTCTTTTTTCAGTTCGATTGTTGTTCTCACTGTTTTCCTTTTCACTTGACCACTTTCACTTTTATTCTTCTTGGGACCCATGTTTAAGGGCTAATAAATCAAAAGAAAAGGATGCTAATTCAAAAAATATAGCACAGCGTAAGTTAATGTGCATGCCAAACAATGACTGTCTCGTAAAGACCAACAACTGCCGTATTATCGGGCTAGCAAATGGCTATAGTAATATTAATAATTTAAGATAATTTGGTACTAGAGTTAGGCGTTAAGCGCCATCTCTTGCTTAATTTAATAATTGGAATTTTAATTAAATAATTTAAATAAATTTAGGCCTAACTGGACTGTCTCGTAACTGACGCCGACGCCACGGCGGCGGCGTCGACTTGGCGGGCTTTCCCGTTCGAGTACCAAAATTTTGTTCGGGAACAGGGGCATTTTTTTTTTCGAAATTTTTGGTCGAGTACCGATTTGTTCGGGCTCCAAAACGTTCGAGTACCGAGGTATGACTGTAATAAATGTTTTTGTAACTCTTGCTGGGTTCTTCAAGTTTACTAAATTTGAAAAATAAGCTGGATCTTCCAGAATCATTCATAAATATAAATTCGAACATAAAATCGAACATAGATGAAGAGTTGAATAAAGCAAACTTATGGGCAGGACAACTTTATATACGATGGAACACTAAATATCGTTGAGAATTTTTAGAAAGGTCTAAAAATATGTTCGATTTCCCACATAAATGCAAAAGGCATCTAAAATAGTACAGTAAAAGCAGAGTTCTTCGAGGTAATCCTTAAACCTCTCTCCCCCTCCGCGAAGAGAAATTTTGAAAAATCCCTTCTTAATGTACTGTACATTCTCATGACATACCCTAACTGTGTACCAAATTTCAACTTTCAACTCCAAACTGTTTGGGCTCTGCACTTATTATAATCATTATCAACCCATCTTAATTATATTATAAGATTGTCTTTAGAGATGAAATATGCCAAAACAATCTACAACTAGTCTACGCACAGAAAAACTATTGGAAACCAGAAAAAATTAATATGACAGCATACTCTAACATAAGTTTGATTCAGTCAACTGCAGGAAAATGTGGTATGAAACTTAAATTCAGAAATATTAATCACCACTGTGTTTACCTGGTTTGATAATGATTGCAGATCATCTAAAACACAAAAGTAATGCTTTAAGACAATTTCAAAAATATAAAAATAAAGAAACTCTTGAGTGCATTGTAAGTTAAAAAAAAATAATTTAATTTATTTAGTAATGCAAATTGTGGAAAAAAAAAACACTCAGCTGAAAAATATCAAAAATTTGTGAGTTTCGGACAATAATAAACAGATACAATAGACAGATCACAGTGCATGATCAAATATCACTGGAAACTTGGAGTGAGTACTTAAAATCAAGTTAATACTTAAAAACCTACTTTGACACATTGCAAGAAAATTTTTATTCTAATTTAGATGACCCCTTTTCCTTCAAAGAATTAAAACAAGTGATCTTAAAACAATTAAACTAGGATCAAACTCCAGGTTCTAAAAAATAATAGTAGTACCCAAACTGTGGCCCCAGGCCAAATCTAGACCATGGCACATATAAATCCATCCTGCAAATCACTGACACAACACTTATAAAATGATAGAAATAGACATACTTTTAGTATATATGGAATATACAAAATATTTGTGGCCTGTCTTGTGCACAATTTCACATGCCAATTGAAAAGTTTGAGTGCAAATAGAATAAAGAATTAATTTATTACAAGACCTATCACAAGAGATTCTGGTGTTATTAGACCTGTTTAATTTTTTTCAAGAATATGCTATTGTTTCCAACTTCATGGAATAACGTAGTATTGAAAATGATATACTGTGGCAGTATGCCATATCTTTTTCTTTGTAAATATTAAGTTTAGTTTTAGTATTCTTTGTTCTTTATTCCTTCTTCATTCTAGAACTTTCCTTCATAACTCTTTCCCTTGAATGGGATGATCAGTTCTGGGAACCACAGTGAACAAAGGTATGAACAAAGCCTTGAGGTGAGAGACAAAAGAAAGGACATTCTTGGCCCAGACTTTGAAGTAAACAGTCGTGGTGTGTGTTGCTCCAGGTGAACTGGAGAATTGACTGGAGAATTGAAAAGAGTTTGGTGAAAGGGTCGTGTTTTATTGTCATCATGATAAAACAGCAGAGAAACTAAGTGCAAGATAAAAACTTTAATGAAGATGACAGCAACTGACCTTCTAAAAAGATAAAAAGACAGGTCAATGTGGCATCCCGTTCAACAAAGTGTGGAGTGAAACAAGTAAAAAACCCAGGTCTTCCTATCTTCACTATAACCTACTTCTTATAACTTCCATTTTCTAATAATTTTCTCTCTATAGTTTTAAGTTAGTACCTAAGGTTAGTTTTATTTTTGGTTTATCAATTATTGTCGTGATCGGTACCTGTGGTTAGTGTCTGCCAAATTATTGTTCAAGCCATATCATTGTATGTTATTGTACATTATCATGAGGTTGGAATCCAAAATTAACACGCTGTATTAACACGCGAAATAAATTACTTGTATAGTTACACTGTTGTATTTTCATTGTAACATATTTCCTTTGTCAGTATATACTAATTTTGTGTGCATTCAACAATACAAAAAGGAGTCAGACTGGACCCGAGTAATTATGGACCAATAGCTGAATAGTTAAATATCTCAGGGAAACTTTTCTCAACACTTCTGGAAATAAGTTAAATGCTTGACTACAAGAACCTGACATCATCATTACAAGTAGATACCAAGGAGCACTTATTTCCCAAAAAAACAACAGCTTATAATGTTTTTATATTAAATGAATGAAACACTGTTAAGAAAACAAAAAAAACCCTACACGTTATTTGCTGACCCGAGAAAGGCCTTTGACAATAGGAATCATTATTTTATGGGACAAATTATGTAAAATGGGAATTTCTAAATCTTTCATAGCTGTTACAAAACTTCTTTAATAACATATTAACAAATTATTACAGATCAAGTTTATGTAAATTAGATGCAGTCAAATAAGGGATTGTCACAAATAGAGCCTCTCAGCCCTTTATACTGTATATAAACAACTTGCTTGAGATACTAGATCTACCGGAATTACATGGATTAGTGTTTAGTTTAGAGCAAGATCTACAATGTTTACTATATGTTGACAATTTATCACTCTTAGCTGATTCCAAAGCCACATTGCAATGTAAAATCAACCTTTTACGGGAAAAAATAAAACTTTTTTTTATTAGGTGTTCAAAAACAGAGGGTTTAGTAATTTAAAACAGCGGAAAACTACAAAAAATCAAACAGAATTTTTATTGATATAACAAATTCAATTTGTTTTTTAGATCAAATATTTGGAAATTTAATTTTCCAGTTCTGGATTCTTTAATTATCATTTGGATTATGTTTTTATGATCATCAAACAAAAAGCAAATCTACTAATTAAACTACAGACAAATATGAAGCTGAACTCTGTAAGAAAAATTTTGAAACTTGATACTATGCTTACAATTAAATTAAATCAGTATAATTTTTAAACAATATAAAATTTACAGTAGATTAATTATTACAGAAAAGAAAGCCTAAATTTAAAATTAAGCATAATTATAATTGAATAAAAATATGGATATTATATTCTATTCTATTTTAGGAAAATTACTTTGTAATTAAGTCTAAAAGCATGAGAAAGATTCAATAGAATAAAAGGACATATTACAAATTTATTGATCAAGTACAGATGTAAAATAAAGTTTTAATTCATTAATCTTATTAATCAGTACTTATTAACATATAGTTTTAATTTTGTCATAAACATTTTATACTGTATTCAACAAAAATTATTTTAAATATTGTTATTAATTTGAATTATTTAATTATTAAAATTGAAATTAATAATAATTTAACCTTAACTTTTTAATATTTTTAAACAAGAAAATTTTCATGTATTATTCTTCAATAGGTACTGATTATTTTAACAACTTTAAACAAATATTTTAAAAGAATTCTTGCTAAAAGCATTGTTTATATATATATTTTTTCTTTTTCAAATGTAAAAGTAAATGCAATATATAAACAAACTAATTCAACAAAAATAAATGTTTGCTTTATAAACATTAACAATTTATTTACAAAATGTAAAGCAAGTTAAATCTATTAACAACATACTAACAAATATAAATAACTGTAATAATATTTAATTTTTTAAAAGTGTGAATATATAAATATAATTAATTAATATTTAAAGAAATTTAAAGAAGATAATAATTCTAAAAATTGGCATCTGTCTGATACAGTGTTCTTATTTGAAGTTTGTTTTTATTTGATTCTTTATTATCTTAAAAATGATTGATATGTTTTGAAACAATAAAGTAAAAAGTTTTTCTAGTAATTAGAATTTTTTCTATACTTTATAGACTATTTTAAAAGTATTTAAATTGATCTGAAATTTAAACAAATCAAATTGAAAATATTTTCATAATAGGAATAGATGATGACAATTTCAATTGTTAAAAATTCTTTAATTTTAAAACAGATTACTCATCACGTTATTCTATTGGAAAATTTAATATGATGTCATCCTTACAAAAACACTTAAAACTTAAACAAAAATAACAGCTATTTTTAGAGTGAAAAATCTATACATTTTAGTTCTATATATATTTGATTTGTTCCTTGTCACAGTTACTTTTTCATATGTAAAAATGCATTATAAAAGAATTTAATCATAAAAAATAATAATAAATTTGAATAGAATATCAAATTTTGAGCATATAAGATTAAATTTATATTTAATATAATTGAATTTTCTTTAGTAACTCTGACAATCAATATTTTAATTAAAAACCAATCTTTTGAAAAAAAATTACATTTTGTAATCAAAATGAAAATAAATATGTTTTAAATTTGAAAATTTTTTATATCTTTGTTTGAAGGTCATTTTCTTTGAAAGGTTGTCTTAAATTCTGAAAACATTTCAAGAAAATTGTAAATTCAATAATTGTTAAATTAACATGCAAAATATTGTTTATTGGATGAAAGAAGAAATAAACATTAATTTCCTAAGTTCATCAGCAGATGATAAAGCACGAAAGACATTCAAGATCCTTTTATTTAATTACTTTTGCATTTTGCACAAGTTTTTTTCTTTTTGGAAATTTCATTCTCCAATGAGATTGACTAGAGATCCAAAAATACTATGAAATTAATATTAATTTCTTATTTGACTCCAATAAAGCAGTGTTTTATAATCTGTTTGAAACTGAGAATATTAGTGTTCAGTTTTTACAATTTTATGACTAATTTTAATCTAATATGAGGAAAACACTAATCACAGAAAACATTAGGGACTTAAAAAAATTTTTCAGAAATAAAATTTTAGCATTTTTTTGCCAAAATTTCCATAGAGCACCTTCTAGATTAAAAATATAAATGTCTGCACGACTTATTTAATAGTATTTTCATGGAATGGAAAGTATTTCTATACGGTATTAAAACATATTTGAAAATTCCTAGTTACTATGATTGTAGCAGTTACTGAAATTGTTAATGAAATATTACCAGTATATATGTGGTGAATAATATTCTAACTGAAATATTGATAGTCTTCCATTAGGATATGTAAAATTTTCAGTTTTAAAGATTTCAAATTAAATAATAATAAAACTGTATAAATTTATAAAGCTTTTTGCAATGTTAACAATAAATTTTAAATATTAATTTTATAAAATTTAATATCAGTAAACTATTTTACTTGTTCAGTCTGTGTCTATATATGTTTCGATTCATTAAAAAAAAATCCAAAATTTTTATAACATGATTGAAAATTTTGAATTTTTTTTAATGAAAAGGAAAATATTTATTATAATCTAAAATTAATTAATAATATTCTTAGTTTTTTAAATTTTAAGAGTAAACAATTTAAAATATTGAAATTCATATTTTATTATAATATCAATTATATATAAACAATCTCAAGAACCTAATGTATTAATAATCATCCAACCATCAGCCAAATTAATTTTAATGTGTCTGGAAGGGAAGAGACGCTTGGAAGTCCGGGTGGTGTAACTGGTCAGTTCACCATACATGTGGAGGATGCAGATTTGACTCCCGCTCTGGGTCAATTCTTTTCTTTCAGACTATCCTAAATTACATTAATAGTTACTACTTTCAGTAAAAGATGATGCCTAATGTCTACCTCTAATTTCTAAATTATTAACTGTAGCATAATATTGCCTGATGAATTTGGCTGATGGTTGGAATATTATTAATATCAATTATCAACAAGGAAAACATAGTTAATATTAATTAAAAATATTACAGTTTAGGTTCTTAAAATAATAAAAAAGTTTAACTCATATTAAAATTTACTTACTTTAATCTTATAAATACATATTCTAAACATTTAACCTCTTAATTAAATAATTAATTCATTAAAATATATACATATGAATATACTATTCACAAACTCTTTAAAATATTAAGTCAATAACCTGCATCATAGGAATAAAATCTTCAGGCAGAAGATAATTTCTTGAACCACAAGAGAGAATACAGATGAACTGAGATGGCTCATCATAACAAATATTAATTATTCTTGAAATAGAAAAAAAAAGTTATTTTATTAATAAACTGCAAATAATTAATTTTAACATACAATGATTTTCCTATTCTTATTTTAAAATTTAGTTTCATTTGCATTAGAAATTTGAGTTTTAATAATACATACACAATTAAAATTTAATAAACCAATATTATATATATACAGGGATATGCAAAAATAAGTATTTATTTTTTATTACGGAAAAAATATGCATATGATTACAATGTTATGATTATTAAATAACTTTATTAAGTATGACACACGAATTATAATTAAGTACACTCTAAAGTGTTCAAATTTCCAGCTTTCAGTATTCAAACATTCCTGTAGTGTAATTTCTACACTCAAGCACACTTCACCACAAAATTCTTTATTGTCATCAGTTTTTTTTGACATGCTTCTCTTGTGAACTGAATCATACCATCAACAATGCATAGTTTTTGTGAAAATATTTTATTTTTGATAAGACCTCAAAATGGCAAGTCAAATGGGTGAGGTCTGGTGTTCATGGTGCCCTCTTCAACCTATCATAAATAAGGAATGCAAAATAATAAAGAATTCTTTGTTTCACAGATTCAAAACTGTACACCAACTTTTGCACCCATCTGTACATATATAATATTAATATTTATAATGTGATGAATAAGTTCCAAAATAATGGGGAAAATGGACTAAACTCACAATGGAGATGTATTTTTTTTTTACAGTTATTATTGAAACATAGAATTCTTAATCTCCCTCTAGCTAAACTTTAATAGAAACTGCCATCAAAATTAATTTACATAATAGTAAAAATTACAAGAATATTTTACAGATTTTTACTATTTTATAAGTGAATTATGATGATAGTTCTAATAGAAATTTAACTAGAGGAAAAACTCAAATTTTTTGATTCCATTAATAAAATATAAATCATATGAATTTAGTACTTTTTCCCATCATTCTAGAACTATTATATCAAATTTTAAACATATTTTTTACAAAATGGTTTATTAAATCCGTGTAATCAAGGATATGACAAAATCAATTTCACGATTTCTTATTATTTCATAATTTTTACTATTAATCAATGTATTATTTTCAAATTACAGTAAATAACCACAACAAACAAAATTTTTATATAAACTATGAATTAATATAAACATAAATCTAGTTTCTCTCTGGTTACAAATTTTATTTAGATATTAAATAGAATATGTAACTATTGATAGTTGTTTTAGTATATAGGATTAATGAAAATTCTTCAAATTTCTCAAATAAATTTAGAAAACAGATAATATTGCAAAAATAATATTTCAAAAGAATATTTTTATGAAATATTTGTTCATTTATTGCTAAATTTCTTATGAAAAAAAATTACTGTAAGAAGATCTGACAAATTTTTTTGCTCAGTTTAACAAAGTAAATTTATTTTAAATGATTAATATTTTATTTAATCATACAAATATTGATTGAAAATTATTCATTAAAATTACAAAATCATAAAAATTGTATTTCACGTATACAATAGAGCATTGATTAGCCAAAATAATCAGAAATAAGAAAAAAAAATGTTATTAAAAGAAATCTTTATGAACATTTATATATCATCAAAATCAATGAAAATAATAGAATAAATCTAAATACTGGCATAGTCATCAGTGAGATCTGGCAACCTGGATTACTTCAAAATTCTTAATTTTGAATTAATGGTTGCCAGATCTTCAATTTAAGTTACCTTCCTTCCCCTTCTCCCTCCTTTATTATCCACTGGACTACTTGACATTCTGTACTTGCCATACATTCTATGAATGTTACATGTGCTGTGAGACATAAAACTGTGGGGTGGATAGGGCCAGCTAAGAGGTGTAAACCTTTTAGTTGGTTTTGTTCACTTTACAGTTTGGATCTACAGTAGAGTGTCGATAAGTGGAACGTCGGTAAGTGAAATGGCCGGAAAGTGGAACGATTTTCAGTCGGACTGTGTCGTGCTGAATCAAATGTTTTTGATACTAAATTTACTTCTAAAGTATAATTTTCATGTTTTTATATTCTTTAATATATTTATTTTGTTTGTACAAAATGCAGAAATAATTTTTAGCGATACGATAGCCTCGATGATTATTATAAAAATTTTCGTTAGGCTTAAAATCGACGAAAATTCAACACGAAGCGACACGCAATGGAGAAAAATTCAACAGGAAGCGATACGCAACGGAGAAAAATTTGAACATCGGACAGGTTAATGTATTTTTTCGTACAAAGTCGGAAACTGGAACAAATCATTAACTGGAAGGACCCCAGTCCCCAATTGGTTCCACTTATCGACGCTCTACTGTATTTGTAATATTTCTACAATTTTTTGCAAGCTTTATTTTTTAACCTTACACAGGTACCCCTTTTATCTCATTTTAACAGCAGTTATTTTAAATTTAAATTAATTTTTATTCTTAATTTATTTTAGTTTCACTTGTTTTACATTCTTTCTTGTTTTGGTTTTAAATCTACACCATTCATTCAGAAGTCACAAGTAAATATTGTTTCAGGTAACTTTAATTTTTCGCTGGGTTTTGAACATGTGTAATATAAATAAACATTAAGTTTAATGTAATTTATTACACAGAATTTATAATTGTACAAAAAAGGACTGAAGAAGGTCAAATAGCCTGAAATACATATCCAGTCCTTTGTACAAAAATAATATGTGATACAAATAAAGTCTATTCTCTTCATCATGTGTATTCCTGTATGATAAGTTGAAAATAACAATTTGTGCTTTTTCTCCAATGATAATATTTTTATTTTATTTAAGGTATTTAATTTTACTGAAATTCTAGTATAATAGTAAAAATAGGTTAAGACAGAAATTTAATACAAATAATGATAAATAATGAAAAAATTTGTCTAATTTATTAAAAACAAACATTCCTCTTTCATTGCAATCTACACTGTACTGATAAAACTTTGAATTCAAGTAAAAAATACATAGTTGTGAAATTAATATTATATAAAGTCCAATATTCATGTAAAAATTGATTTATTTAAAAAAAGTTAATAAAGCACTTATTTTGCTTTGCTTTTACATAATTTTTTTTCCTTTTAACTCTGATAAATCTCTAGCTTGCTTGGATTATTACAAGTCTCAAAAAATCTGCTTCATATTGCATTTATAACCATGTCTGCAATGCTTCTTATGCATCAAATGCTTCCCAGTGTCTTTGCACAGTAAAGCATTTGATTCATTAAAATCCTGTGTGACTCATTAATCATGTTCTTCTCTTTGTACTGTAATAAATAAAACTTAACTCCAATGGCAATGAAGAGATAACTCAATAGCAGAATTACAGAAAATTGCCAACAATTGTTACTATGCAATAACTTCATAATTTCTGGAATTAGTGATCTTCTGTTAATTGATTTTTCAAATAACTGATTTTAGGATAATCAATGCTTTTCTGTCTATATAATTACAAGAAAATTCTTAAAAAATATTTTAAAATTATATTAATAAGCCTTTAAATACAACAAGAAAAATTTATATAGGATCTAATTAAAATTTTTTGCTTTTAAAATGCTTAGCTTCAGGTTACATTAACAAAACATAAAAATTTAAGTTTAAATTTTTAAATGCATTTAAATGGTTACATGCTAATGTAAACTGAAAATAGTTTTTGGAAAGCTGAAAATATTAGTTAAATAAATTTTTCTTGTCCAATTTCAAAGTTTTTAATATTTATTACAATGTTCTTGGCATAACATAAGCATTAATATAAATAATAACAGTAATTATTATCTAATAACACTAATTTTACTTCGCTAATAATAAACTGTTAATAGTACCAACCAAATTTTTGAAACTGCTAAAGACAAACTGAATAAATAGAGAGAAGAAATATAACTAGCTTCAATCCAGCAATTAATTATAATTAACTAATAAATATTTTCTGTTGCATTTATTGGTCATCTTTAGAAAGATGATAGAATATCTACACCAGAGAACAGTAAAGTTCCACGTATCTAAAAGCCTTTTACCGGTGCACATATTTTCACACTAAACAAAGTAATTACAAATGATCCCCTTTAGTGTGTGAAGATATGCGCACCGGTAACAGGGTTTTAGATATGTGGTCACTTTTAGATTTAAAATATCCCATATTCTAAATTTAAAGCACAAATTATCATTTAATTAAAAAGTAGAATTTCATGTATAAATTTGCTTTTTGTAACTGCTCATATTCTCCCTGTTACATATTGGAAGTTAAAAATGGATAATAAATGTGACCAAAAACAATGTTTGTTATTTGATAATTAATTGCTGCATTACAGGTTGTTTGATCTAATAAAATTTCTTAGATTGTAGTCTTTTCTATAGAAATTTCACTAAACTTACTGGATTTTATTCAGATCTTTTTGTTTTACCTATTTTTGTATTACAAATTTTATGTAATTATAAATATTCATTTACAAAGAACTGACATTAAAGAGAAATTTAGTGTAACAGCAACCAGATTTAACAGATGTAATTAAAAGACATTATATATCTTAAAGCCTAAAAAGGAAGGCCTGTCGCCATATGTGTATGTTTTTAGTCTGGAGCGCAAAATTAGAATGGTGAGTCCTTCTTTGGCAGACTTGATCTTCAAGAGAAATTTAGTGTAACAGCAACCAGATTTAACAGATGTAATTAAAAGACATTATATATCCAAAATAACCCATTATTTATTATGACTTCTCAATTTAGTGAATATAAACAGAAAATTTACTGTTTTCTTGAAAGAATAAAGTTTTAATAATTTTTCTCTCAAATTTCAAATCATTTTAAGATGACTATTTATATAGTTATGATAAATAAAATTGCAAATATAAACAAATAGTTAATTGAAGTCAGTAAAAAATATTATTATTAATCTATAATCTGCTATTTTTAATATACACTTAGATACATAAGGTGTCAAGATTTTACTATTTTAATTAAGCTTCTACCTGCCAAATATTAAAAAAAAATATGTCAATTTTTTGGAAATTTCCCAGAATTATTTAAAAATAAAAATTTTTTACATAAAATTTAGGTTACGTATATGTATTTTCAAAATTATTAATTAAATAAAATATAAAGACTGGGACCTAAATATTCTTTCAAACATCTACAGAAAAGACTTCAATAACTAAGGAATAATCAAAATCCCAAAACTGAATTAAAATCATGTACAGGTATAATTAATTTAGCTATTTAATATTTATGATATAAATTATTTAGATTTGCGAATTTAACATAAAATTTGTACTGTTTACCAATTTTGTTTTTGAAATTAATTCAGACTGTAAAACTTACCTCTTCCAAGAATCAAGGAAAGTATCACAGCAAACAAATCCAGTTTTTTCTCCACCAGCTGCAAGAAATAATGGAATCTTCCAGTAAAGAGGAAGACCACAAGCCTAAAAATACAAGTTTTTCAATTATTATATTTTAACACAAATACATAAATAGTGTAGATCAAATATTAAACTCATTAATTTTAAATTAATAAAATAAAGTTGATTTAATTTGTTTAAAATTTCGCTTCATGGTATTTAGATTTAAACTGATATTTTTAAAAAAATAATATTTCAAATTTTTATATTAATTCAATTTAAATATATTGGTAGTTTAAAATCAGAGGAGTAACTATAAACTCTACATGCACAACAGCAATAAATAAAGAAAAACCTTTAAAAATTAACATTTTAGACCATCTTAAAATGATTGTCTACATGTCCAGAACTTGAAGAGGATTATTTAAGACAAAAATGTTCATTCATTAAAAAATTTTGTTGTATTTAAAGATTTTTCTTTCGAATTGTATTTATTTAGTTGAAGTGATTCCATGTTCTAGAATTCCTGCTTTGAATTTGTTCTAGAAAACAATGATGGCCAATGATAATGACTGAAAGGTTTTTCTTAAAAATCTTCGTAGATTTTAAAGATTTTTCTTTTTGTTTATAGCTATTGGTAATTTAAAAATAAGTAATATAAAAATTAAATGTATCAGATTAAATATTAAATTATTTTTCTTTTTAAGGAATCAGTATTGTTTATTAATTAATAAGCAAAAATATTTTTAAAAAATGTGTTATTACTTTAAAAAAATTATTTCTGTACACATTTTATATTGTATTTTAATGGGATTTTAATTTTTATTATAATATTTTCATGCTATAAAAAGTTTATCTAATTATATCATTAGATAAGAAACTCGCAGATAATTTTATTATATATATATATATATGTTTTAATGCTTTTTTACTTTCATATATACTCTAAACACATTTTACCTTTGCAATTATCCCGAACTGTTCCCGGAGAACTTTACGTTCAGGGAAATTAAGGAAAGTGGCCGTTATCTTTCTCAGCTGCTCGTCAATTGCATATGTTGATTTTGGATGACCATGAGGAAAGTAAAATCTTGGAATATTGATAGAACAAGATGTAATGTCTGGTGGAAGTTGATACAAGCTGGAGAGATGAAGCTGAACATTTTCTTTATCTTTATAGTTATATAAAGACTGAAAAATTTATTATAATAATTATTTTTTTAGCAGATTTTATTAAAATTACAAAAGAAATTATCAATTATTTCATGTGAAAACTTTTAACAAGTCTACTTTAAATAAATATGTAGTATTTTGCATCTAGATAATAATGAGAAGATTTATATTAATAATTAATCATGTAAGCCTTCAAGGGAGGCATTCACTAATGAGAAAAGCAAAATAAAGTATTTTGTTAGCATATGGCATTTAAAATCTTTTAAAATGATAATTTAATTTGTTTTGGTACCAAAACAATTATATGTTATTTAGTATTTTTATAAAATAAATCTAAATTATATATATATTTTTAAATTAAACATCTTTGTTGAATAAAATAAGATAATTTTAAGTCCAGAAGGTTAAGTTAAATAAACAAGATTCAACCTTGATCGTAATTTATTCATCAGATTATACTTTAAAATATTTTAAAGATATTAAATCAATTTTAAATAGATGAAAAACTTTAAGTCAAAAAAATTATACATTTGTTACAGATATTTTTAAACCTGAAATTGTAGAATTTACTACTAAGAAAACTATCCTCTTAACCCATTCAGTGTATAATTCATATTGTGTTATTTAAGCTTGAACTGTAATAGAATAACAGCAATCTATTATAAAAGATTCAAATTTTATGATAAATAATTCAATGTTTAATTCTTAAAGCGTTCTTCATATAAGGAAGTGACAAAATATTGTTTGATTAAGGCAAATGAATCTTTGGCTATCCACTGCCATGAAATAAAGCAATCGTCTGCTTTATAATAATATTTGAAGAACTTTCATCAATAGATTTTTATGATACATAAACTGTTTCTGATTCATTTACAATTTGCTTTATGATATTTAATAATTTGCAATTCAAATTAGATATAACGACCTTCAATCTAGCAGAAAATTACAACAACTACATTAAAGATTATTTGTTCTTCAGTTTGAACCTTATAATGGCCAATTAAGATGATCAAAGGTACCAGTTCATTGCAAATTATGGCTAGACTAAAGGTTATCGTCTTCAATTAAGTCATCCAATTTAAATATTTCTGAATTCAAATTAAATTATACAATAATTTAATAATTTAGGATTAAGAAATAAAAAAATTATTAATGACTTTCACATTTAACAATTTTCACAAAATAAAAATTATTATAATTTATTTTCTCTTTTATAATAAACTGCATTTCGGTTACATAAATTTAATTCTATTTTAGATCAAGCGACAAAGATTAAACAGAAATTTAGATTTGTTTTTAACTTTTTAAACATAAATATGTCTTCTCTGTAAATTATTATGGAAGAAAACTAGATTATGACTGTAAGAATTATTTAATCTTCTATTATATTATCTTTAATTTATTTAGAGTATTCCATTGCATTTATAAGTGTTCTTAGCCAAAAACATTATCTGAAGATAAGATCTAATGGACTTTGAAAACATTAATCAGTTAAGTACTCTTTGATTTCTTACAAATTAAATAACTGATAACAGATTCTGAATAACTTGACTAATTTATAATTAAACTTTTGATATAGTGACTGCACGATATAGTAAACAATATAATTGGTCCTTGCCATTCTTTATATACACAGTAAACTCTTGATATAATGAATGATTTAATTCAGTCTTTTGACAATTCACTACATCAGGATTCCACTGCATAATGAACAAGTAGCTTGTGCTGCATTTCTACTACAAACAGTAGTTTTTAATTAATTATAAATTACTGTGCACTCTTGCTAATCTGAATTAATTATTGCATAGGATCATTTGGATTAGTAGGGGTTATATAACAAGGACTACAAAAAAAATTTGGCATATTTTTAGAAATTAATCCGTAATTTCTTTCTATTTTGGCTAGAATATCTAGCAAAAATAAAATAAAAATATTAGTTTGAATCTGAGATATTAATAATATACTGTAATTTAAAATATTTGAATAAGATTCATTTATAGAGGAAATCATATTTGTTACTTTAAAATCAACTCTCTCAAAGAAATGCATTCCAAAATTTTATTTTTAACTGTTAAAATCATCTCTCTTCAGATATTTTTAATGGTAATGATCAAGGAAAAAGTATGCGACAAAAATTCACTTCCAAAAAATGCTTCATGAATGATTAATAAGAAAGTTATGAATACTTTTATAAATATTTTATTCAATCCTTTGATCTAGTTTAAATTGCCAAATATAACACAAAGAAAACCATATAACTTTCAAATCCCAATATTGAGGTCATCTTAATTAGAGCTATTCAAAAACCACAATTAATTTGATTCTATTCTTGAATCTTCCGATTATAATTGTACATATTGAATTCTCTTCTTAGAAAGATGTTAAAAAAAAAACCTTTACTTTTAGATTAATTTAATTAATAATAATTATGATGTAAATGAGCTGAAAACTTAATAAACAGCAACAAAATATAAATCCTTATATAAACTGGATGTGTAACAAAGAAAAATTATTTTTAAAAATGAATAAACAAGATAAGTTGACAAATCTGAAAATGTAGATCTTATCACACCAAAAATTAATTATTTCATAAACAAACGGTCAAATGTATTTAGTAATTCAACTAGTTATGCATTTGACATAAATTGGATAACCAGGATAGGAGCCAAATTCATGTCAAAAATAAAATGAAATAGAATTTAATTGATTAAATTAAAATTTTTATTTTTTCTTAGACTTTTTTCCTTAAGTAAAATGAACATGTGGTTTATGTTTTAAGACTTGCACTTTAAATACTATGCACTTATTAAGAGTAATAAAATTTAGTCAAAAATTCATTAAGAAATTATCTTTTAACTCTCTCCACTCAGCAGGCGCTGAGAAGACAATGAAGTTTATATATAAATATAAGAAAATATTTTTTTATTTGTCTGATAATGTGCGTTACAAATCATCATTGCCAGTTTAAATTTTATTATATTATTTACTTTTTAGAAATGTTTTCGCAACTTATCGATTTTTTAAAAGATTTGAAATAAAAATTTGAATATATAAATCATCATAATAATTGGGAAAAAAAAAAAAATCACTATCAAATTATCCTTGGAATTTCATTACATTTCTGTTTGTTTCCTAAATTACAACATTAGGAAACTTTTTAAAATTTATGAGGAAACTTTTTGCATGCAACATATTAAAACATGACCTACTAATCATCAAAACATTGATTAAAAAAAGAAGCAAGCTATCTTTAGGAATAATTATTGACAGAATATTTTTTCGGGTGACTTACAGTACAGTTGAATGACTCCTACTTTTCACTACTTTACGATTCCACACTACTTTATTTCCTTCATGTTCGAGATAGCATTGGTAGATGCATACAAGAGCTAAGTGCAAAACAGTTACTTTTATTACTAAATTTTAAACAAATAAAAACAATAAAATATTTATTGCTTTTCATTTCCGAACAAAAACGCTCTCATTTCTTGTCTAATTTCTTAAATTTTCATACACTATCACCAATTCACTTTGTCCATTTTCTCTAAAATAACAAAATATTACTTCTAATGTTTCTTATTCAGCAGTTTCTTTTATGATTTTATTTATAGAATGTCGTTATGAATTATCATAAATTATAAATAATTAATTTTAAAAAATTACTTTGTTCTTTCTGATTTAAAAGTTTGTTTAAAATAATATATAAAAATAATAGATATAAAATATATTCATTAAAATGTTTATGATTTTATTGTAAATCTAGTTAATTTAGTTTCCTGTCTAATAGATATTAGCACAAGACGTAACTTAGATGCAAGATACAAGTAGTCTTTGACTTTTGGACAACTTGCTCTTTTGTCTATAAATATTTTCATATTCCAAACTCACTTTTCATAACTGAATTTTAACTTTTGTATATTTTCAGTCAAGAAACAAAAATTTCAATTTAACCTGCAGTGGCAACTTTCTGCCAGTTTTCTGTTCAGTAACATCAAATTGTTTATACAGAAAATAGATAAAATTAATTTTTACATTTAAATTATACTCAAACTGTATATTAATGTTTTACATATTGTAACATATTCACAATAAAAAATTAAAAACATCTTTCTTATCTTAATTTAGTAAGAGATTTTTATAATTTTTGTTTTAACCCTCTGGGAATAAAACTCCCTTTATGATGTCAACTCTACTGTTAGGAACCGAATGTCTTTCTTATGTCCGAAAGTCAGGGACGTATAAGCATTCATGACCTCCTAAATGACATAAAATATTTAACTTCTTAACACACCGGAATGAATATAAAATCAACTTTACTTAAACCAAATAACCGTGATTTAATATGAATAGCTTGCAATGGATTTATGTAAAAGCCTGAAGAGCCCAGAAGGGGCATCGAAAACATTCGCAATAGTAGAACTATTTTGCTCCGGTTATTTGGTTTAAGTAAAGTTGATTTAGTGACATAAAATGTTAACAAATTAATTTTTTATTAAAGTTTATGATTATTATATATATGTTCTTGTGTAAACAAATAGTTTTTACTCTATTGAAAAATTAATTTAGCTAGACTTCATATTTCTTTTGTATTATTCTAGATAAATATAAAAGTTCTAGTTAGCAGCAATTCTCATATACTCAAAGTCTCAAGATTCCATAGGTAATAATCTATATAATCCCTGCATTACTCAGTCAGTAGCAGATCCAGAAGTTCCCAAAGGGGACTGTCAAAAATTTTAAATATTTGCATACTTAGTCAAGTATGGTACCTTTCATTATTGCACAACAATTGCATTGTGGATGGTCCAACAAATCATATTTGCCATTGTAAATGTTTTTAAAAACAACATTTAGAAGTTTCGACAAATAAATTTTAAAATTTTGTGTAGACAGGGAGGGCTTGAGTCCTGTAGTCTTCTCATTCCTACTATATTTAGTGCTGCACAAACATATCTAAGTCCGTTCATCTCTAAGCTCACTGCATGCTCTACCATACTAGTCCAGACAGTTTCTTGGCACTAAACAGTTTAGTAGGAAGTAGCTACTAACCACTTGACAAAATTACTAAGCCTTAACAAGCAGAGACAGGCTCTAAATGCCTGAAAATTAGAACAGCCCCATGGCACCAGGAGAGTGTTTTTCAATCATTTTCACATTGCAGACTGGTAAAATTATGGATAATTTTACGTGGACCAAGTAATTACATGTGACTACAAATTACATTTATTTATTACACTTACATATGCTTACCTAGAATACCATTTAAATGACACCCATAATCATCTGTACAGCCTTCAGTACAGTCAAATGTATTTCGGCAGACCAGTACCCGTCCACAAATCAGCAGTCAAAAAACACCGCTCCAGATTTGAGCCCGAGCAGTCCTGGAAACTTTCACAAACCGGGAAACCGTGCCAGTTTTACTGATGGACAGTCAAAAAACACCACTCCGGAGACCCGGATTCGAGCCTCACTGCTCCTGGAAGTTTTTGCAGACCAGGGGACAGTCTTCCCAGTATGGTTCCTCATCATCCACCCATTAAAGATTTGGGAAAATTCCCACCTGCACCCACAATACAGAAAGAGTCGACGTCGACCATCATAACCCTTCTTTCTCCTTTCTCAATAAATTTGCCGAGAATAAATTTTAAGCTAGAACAAGACTCTTAATTAGAGAAAAATAATAATAAAATCCACAAATTACACACTGACCATGAGAATATGTTACATTGGAAATTTCCAAAGAGGATGCCACCACCCCTGGGAAGCAGCAAGTAAATCCGGGGGGCAATAGGGCAGAACGGCAACCATGGGCAAGGGCCGGGCTCACCTACAACCTCCCCGTTTCCCCCTCTAAAATGGGTAAGAAGAAACGTCGCATTTTAACAGTTTCTGGACGATGTTGACCATCAAACGTATGGTAGAGCCGTGGCGTACAAGGTCGGTAGAAAAGCTCCACCGAGAATACTTCCAAACCTTTCTCGCACAAGGGAAAAAGGGCGGGCGGCTCTGGGTGTAAGTCTACGTACCCGAGGGAGCAGCAACTCAAAAAACTTTGGGAACCGCCAAGTCACAAAATAAACCTAAACGGCTTACTCAGAGAATTTGATCGGGTTGGCCATTAAAAACAATTTGAAGTGTGGACCGTATATAGTAACATAAGCCGTACAACTACGCAATAATCGCGCTTCGGGTATAGGAATTTGCACGGGTTTCCCGTATCGAGTCTCGGAATTCGGCAACCCGTGCCAAAAGGCTGCATAGGAGCGTATCCATGTCCTCCCGAATGCCAGAAAGCACTTATGAATGGAGGTTAACATTATATAATAAAGTCGTCTGTTCGTCGTAACACACTCACCTCGCTTCGTATCTGTCCGACGAGTGCCGATAACCTAACGCAAACGGTCAATGGCCAAAGTAATACCGAAGTAAACTGAAAGCAGACGGTAGCTATCAAAATAACCATCCGACAAACAACTGTCATCACACGGATTAAAAGAAATCATTCCATAAACTCCATATTCCGCCAGACGATAATCCCGGCGTATCTAGGATGGTTACCATAGCAACCCAAACATGGTCTCCGCAGTATTGTGGGAAAAACCACTACCGGCCGAATGCGTCATCGACCTTATTACTTTTTTCCCCCTCTCTTAAAAATCGATTACTTTTTTTATATATAATAATAATTGTCTTTAGTATAAAAGTAATAATAATAATAATAAGTAATCTATTATCTCCTGCACCACCGACGAGAAATAATAATATTGATATTAAATGACGTAATGTAAAATGTACAGTACTCCGTATAAATTGTTTTATTATTAACTTTCGGAGTGGTAGAAGTATTAATAAAACGTTATTTTAGTAAATTTAGGACACCGTTTTTCCTTTAATCCCAATAATCAACGATGGTGAACGGCGTTTTTCTATTTTAATACTCTTCGTTTCGATAATCTGAATATTAAAAATGTAGTGTGACGTAATCTCGATGTCACGGGAATTTAAATATTTTGAATTTGACCACGTGGTTAAGGAGTGATGGGATAATTACGACGCTACTCACCTATGATTTATGCCGCGTTTATTAGCGGGTTTTTCATTAGTAATTGCACGTTCTGGCGCTAAATCGGGGTATGGTTGGAATGGAAAAAGTGGTTGTGACGTCACGCAAATTTAAATACTGTATTCGAATTTAACCACGTGACTTAGAGTGTAATACGGTAATTACGACACTACTCACCTGTGATTTATGTTGTTCTTGTTTATTAGCGAGAAGGGCGGGCTTAATCTTAGTAGCTGTACGTTCGAGCGCTAAATCGGGGCATCGTTCAAATTGTAGGACACGTTCGGCGACCGATCCTTTGCTTACTAAATTGTGACCGTGACGTTCTACTGGCGATCTTTCTCTTATGTGTTGCTTCTGAACAGATGTTAATTTGGGGTGAGGAATTGTCGTGACGTTCGACTTGCGCGTGTCACACGAGTTAGACTTTTCCAGTCCTTGAAACTTGGAGGACGTTGTCCTTTCTGGCACTTGGGGTACAATTTTTCTGTAAAGATCTCCATTGGGTGCCGTCGGATTTTGATGGTTCCTGTCGATTTTATCCTCTTTGGAAGACACCCGAACCTTGCTCGGTTTATAATCGATGCAATTCGAGTTCCACGTAACGCTATTTAAGGGTGTGGATCTGTCAGATTTGATGTGATTGTCGTTCAAATATTCTTTATCCCTCGTTACGGCGTGTTGCTTGGGTGTTGTTTTTTGAGTCTCCTTCCTGATTCTGTCCGTCTGTACGAAATTACTAACCACATCCCTCAACTGATCTTCGATTTCGCTGACTAACACGTCCCATGGGTCGTTAGGACGCGTGACAGCCGGAGGGAGCGAGAAAGGAGGAAGTTTCAACAAAGGTGAACAAAGTCCGTAATGTACTGCGTGACATTCCGAACTGGATAGCTTCGATGGATCCGGACAACAGGGCTCGTGCTCCAACGCATGCACGGATCTACTACGCGATAGGTCAACCAGGGCACAGTTATACCACGTGACGCGAGATACCAACACTGTACATCCAGCACCGTCCTGATACATCGTTACATCTTACGGCGAGTGATTTCTTACAAAATGCGTCGTATCACCATTGATCCTGTAGGGTAACTAAGGGAATGCCCCGACCTCCGTATATGGTAACATCACTGGTTAACTTGTTGGCTTAACTCCAGGTTTAATTTTACATCTGGCTCACACGGGGACACACAGCTCGCTAAAACGACAATCTCTCTCCCTCTCCCGCGTCTTGTCTGTAGGCCTGACCTCCAGGGAGGGCGGAGTTGCAGTCACTCCCTCCCACACAAACGGTCACATACAGGCAATCAACAACCATGTGAGGGGCTAATTGTCAAGCTGGTGAGAACCGCTCCATTCAGTCGAGTAGTGTTGCTATGTACTTTTAGCCATTACGGGGTGTGTATACGCCTCGTTATCGACGCTCTAATGTATTGTTAACGTTCACTAACTGCTCGTGTAATTTCGTACTTAACAAAAGATTTCATTTCGTCTACTTCCGGTGCCATTTTTATATTCTAATAAATCGAATATAAGACTTTAAATACATTAGTGGGTGGTCCGACTACGTCCTTGAGATCCTGTTTTCTGTGACGTTTCATTTTTTGATATTTACTATCAGATACTGGATTTTATTCGCGGTTTTTTTTTCCTCCTCTCAAATATATTTTCGCCAGCCAACCAATGATGAACTATTTGGCAACAGACATTCTTCTATACACCCCTCTGTGGGGGTGAAACTGGGGCGTATACACAAATGGAGATTTTAGGACAGAAAGCAGGTGCGTCTTAACAACTAATGTATTCGTAAAAGACCGAAAAAAACACGGAAAATTTTACTTTTTACGCCACTTTACACCTGAAAATTTACTTATAATGGAAAATGTCTGTCCGTCGGTCGAGTCTGGACACCACGACTAAAATTAGTAACGGAAAAAAAGGATCTATTAATGTCATACTAGAGATAATTTTGTTTTTTTAGCAGTTACTTCCGTGTTAGATCTCGATTGTTTGCACATTTTGCAAGCAAATTCTTCCTCTAAACGATGATTTTTCTTGCGCAATTTATTATTTGCCAACTTTTATCGAATATCTAATGCATGACATACAATTTTTTTTTAAAAAAAGGAATATTTATTACGAAAATTACCATCATAAATTTCATATTTAGCTTACATCAATGAGATATACAGTTATTTGTACCTACAACTCTCACATGTATGTAGAAAAAAAATGGTTAACAGGTTTATTCTGATGTTTAAAATCGTTGTGTGTTATTTTCTACTTGTTCATTTTCATCAAGTAAAATAACGTTAAAGCTATTAGTGCGAAGGATGAAAATAACTGAGTTGATCCATTGCATGATACTCCTACATAAAAATAAAATTTGTATTGTATTTAAACGGTATTAAACTGGTTTTAACGAGTGTCGAAAACTGAAACTTTACCTTCGTGCCTTATTGTAAACTTAATCTGGTCGAAGGTTTTACATTCTTTATCTACGGGGAAAACCATTTGTAAGTATAAGTCAAGTAATTAGATATAAATGATTAATGAATAACTTACCTAAACACTTTACTTCCTTACTACCCGTGTCCTTTCCTTCTATGGAAAAGTGGAAAGGATCGCAGTTGTATACATTTTTGCCTAGATTTTAAAGAAAAAAGAAGCTTAATTAATTCAAAGAATGCAGTACTAAGTTTAAATATGTGTATTTTTTTTTTTTTTTTTACTATTAAACATTAAAGAGCAATGATTTGAAAAAATGTGTATCATTAAGATACCTTTGTATGCATTTAAAAATTTCCTACAAAGATATCTCAATGATACGCTATTGCAGTTAATTATTGATATATAAAGTTTAGTTAAGATATCTTTTAATTACTGTCAAGAATATATCAGGAAATCCATAGACTGATGGAGAAACTTATTGTTAAATTTGGAAGTGAAATGGGCATAGAATAAAATGGTCGCATAGGTGAGATTTTTGAGATCAAACATGGATATTTGAGACTAAAAAAGAAAAATAGACGTTAAATACAAGAGGAGCTAGGAGTTAAAAGTGTTGTTTGGATGTATATTTGTAGATTTGGAGTACCTGGGGGGTAATGAGATATATATATATATATATATAAAATGTGCATGTTTTAATAGCATACACTAGTACACTGGGTTTTTTTTAACGTTTTTAATATTTATATCAGCATAGCATTTAACAACTTATCATTAACAATTTTTTAATTATATACTATAGAAGAATTCTTAGAAACCTTTCTCATTTAGTGCCTTAGACGTATGTCTCCTCTGCCCCTCTTTCACTAAGTTCAATGCAGACATAGTGAAAGAGGGGCAGAGGAGGTACATATATTTAAGGCACTAAATGAGAAAGGTTTCTAAG
Organism: Centruroides vittatus; assembly: GCF_030686945.1. Classification (NCBI taxonomy): domain Eukaryota; kingdom Metazoa; phylum Arthropoda; class Arachnida; order Scorpiones; family Buthidae; genus Centruroides; species Centruroides vittatus. Next base: position 707,229 of record NW_027121533.1, read on the forward strand.
AATTCTTCTATAGGCAGTACAGAATGCTCTCCTCCAAATGAAGAGTTCAACTTTTTCATGTGCTCTCTTCCAGATGGGATAATGATGAGTGAAGAGAAATGGCCAAAACTATGGCCTGATAAGATAAAGGTCTATACATAATATGTAGATGAAAGAAAAGAGAAACTTTTAAGTTGCCAGAGAAAGCTTGCTTTTTAATTTGTATAGATAAAAAGAAGAAAAGATCTTTTAATGATGTTAAAATTGAAAGCTATAAATTATATATTATACGTTTTGGAAAGAAATTTATATTATTTACAACATTATTGTGCATTATAATAGTTTAATTGATATAATAATATATTTATCTTTCATAATATCCATTTTTATGATGGATTACAATAGAATTACAGCCCTGTGGCACTAAGAGGGCCTCTTTTAGTAGGCCCATTATGGGTTCGGCCAGGCCCACAATGGGGCGACCGGGTGGTGAGGGACGGGGCCCGACATATCCGAACGGACCACCCCCGAAAAATTCCTGGGGATTATTCGACCCGTTCGATTCGATCCCGGGTCCCCCAGAGCGGTAGCTGCCACCTTTACCGCTCGGCCATCCGAGTCTTGATATAATAATATATTTATCTTTCATAATATCCATTTTTATGATGGATTACAATAGAATTACAGCAATAGAATGAACAATGTGATTATATAACGATAACATCATCATCTAAGATAGAACAATAAAAATATATTTAAGGCATAGCATTAAATTTACTGAAAAAAACTTAAAATTGTAATAAAATGCTCTCAGTTTATTGAAATATTTCCCAATGCTACACTCTATTTATTCTTATATCTGTATAAGTCTTTTTCCTTTTACAAATCAGTGAATCTACAATTGTCTTACTTTATCTGGATCCAATATAATCAATATATATATACTATATTCAATGCATAAGCATAAGTTAGATGATTCTTTCGAAAAGCTTTTTCATAACTGGAATATATTTTTATAAATTAATCTAGAATGAAGCACCAGCCTATTACTCTGATGGCTGCCTGCACCAATCTAGAATCTAATGAAATACACATTGCACTGACAAGATAATCTGAAGGATTAAGTTTATTTAAAAGGTAAAAGGAATAAAGTTGTTAGCATTCAGAATAAATGCAATGACTGTAATGTATTATAAAAATAAGACTAGAATGAAATAAGTCATTCCTTCATTATGCAGAGCAATAATCTTAGCATGTGTAAGCACTGCCTTCGAGCAACACACTTTAGACTAACAAAGAAACTTTTCAGAAATGTAACACGGGACTCTCAATTTTGAAATGACTATCACACGTAACAAGCGGATGTAGTAACATTCAAATTCTCCAACAATGTTAGACCTTACATTATTATAAAGACAAAAAAAACAATTACAAAAACTCAAACTAAGCTGTCTACATTATTATTCATACCAAACTGTACAGTGTACATCAAATTCTTTTTGTTAAAGATAAGTACATCATAGAGAATATTATATCAGACGATAACGATATCACTATTATAGTCATGCATTGGTGTAGAAAATTGGTGGGCAGTTTTTACATTAGAAAAATATTTGGTTTTGGTCCAGTGGTAAAGAGTAAACATAATACATAGATAATGGTGAAGAATTTGATTATATTTCACTCAATATCTACAAGAAAAGGAGGAATAAACAGTTACACATTTAGATAATATCAAAATAAATGAGTTTTATTTTAATATAAATACTTTTTACATGTCAATCTAAATATATAAAATTACTTGTCCTGACTGACTGATTGATTCATCATCGCTGAGAGCAAACCGCTGAACCTAAAGAGGTGAAATTTGGTACACAGTTAGGGTACGTCATGAAAGCGCACACTGAGAAGGGATTTTTTGGAATTCTCCCGCTGGGAGGAGAGAGAGAGAGCATTAAGACTTAAGCCTGAAGAACGGCTTCTACTGTACTATTTTAGATGCGATTTTTTGTTTTCAACTACATTTAGTCTTCACTGAGTACTTAGGTGTATTAAATTGATAACATTTCAGACATTAGCGAGGTTGAGACCGAAGTTTTAAACGTGAAAACGTGTACGTCGGACATTCAGCGCCGCTTTCCTCTAAGCCTAGAAGTTTGACAATGGCGTTTAGAATGCATGATTCCACTGACTTTCCAAACACCATTGTCAAACTTCTAGGCTTACAGGAAAGCAGTGCTGAATGTCTGACGTACACGTTTATGCATTTAAAACTTCGACCTCAACCTTGCTATCATAAAAATTTTTATATATTTCGATTTTTTAACCAAATATTCAAACCGTTTTAAATTCAAATTTGTTATTGCATATTGGTTTGATTATAGAATGATTGTAAACATTCCAGAAAATTGATCAAATTGAAAACAGTTTGTTTGATTCTCAGCAATTCTCATCATTCTCAGTGGTAGGTGTTATATAACAATTACTATGGTTGTTGAAATACTGAATATAAATGGCATTTTCTTGCAAAATCCACGCGGGCGAAGTTGCGGGTAACAGCTAGTTATCTATATATATAAACGAATTCTTGTTGGTTTGTCCTTTATATAAATCTTTATTCTTAAACTGATCTGGACCAAAGTTTATATGAGTATTACTCAGACCTTAGAATTGATACTAAACTATATACTACCCCGAAATATTGATTTGATTTCTATATATGAATTAATTTTTGCCTACATCCGACTTGCTGCCAGTACATGTAGCACCATCTATTGGCAAAAAATTTTTTTAATAATTAAATTAAATTCATACAAAAAAGAATATAATTTAAAACAACAAATATTATATTCACTTAATTACTGTGATAATGATATATCCTGGAACATTATTAGAATTAAGAAAGTGTTATTCAGAAATGAAAAAACCCAAGCTGTTAGATGTGGAAAATGAAATATTTATATAGTTTTCACAGTGGAGCACTTTATGCTCAAGATAGTGCCATGTGTAAGGAATTATGGTCAACCCGACCTTTTTATAACCTTTGATTGCCATGATTTGAAGCACAACTGTTCAAGTAAAAGTTCATCAATTTAATTAATGTGATAAGAAAATGTTTGATCTAAGGCAAAACATGATGTTGGATATATTAAATTGAATGGCAAAATAGAGGGCTACTACATGCGCATATGTAGCCCTTTTTTTTTTGCCAACAAAGCAAACAAGAATTCAATTTTATATACATAGATTAGAAAAATGGACTCTAAAATGAATTTAAAAATTAACTCCATAATTTAATAGATTATTTGACTCAAACAGGTCAAATCAAATTTTTATCAATTGAACCAATTAAATCTATCGGTTAATGTTACCTTAGGATCCAAGATGGCGACTGGGGAAATTTTTCCCTACGTTGGAGACTGTGACACGAATAAGCCCACACTTTACACTACATGTTTATATCTCAATCCCAGTTTATCGACTCGCATTTAACTAATATTGCATACTGTATTCACAGAACTGTTTTACATTAATAAGTTTGTCTTTATTTTTTGTAATTTGCTTTTAATTACTGTATTTCATTCAATATTAACGTCAAGTCAATGGTATAGTATAGTATTAATTAGGTGTATTTTTAACAGTAACTCCGAGGCAACCAGAAACTACATTTATCCAGCATCAACTAATCCCCACAGGTGCCAGTTAACTGAAAGTCTATTATATTTACAATATAAATAATCAATTGTAAAGGATACCGATGGATTTTGTCAGCTGTAGTGATAATGAATTAAAGGTTTCTAAATTTGTACAGGAAAAATTGATGATTATGTTAAAAAAAATGAGAAATCTATTTTGAAAAATCAATGCACATATTTATTACCAAAATAATAAATTTTCATGCAATTAATATATTTACCTTTACATGGATTAGGTATAGAAACACTTAAGACATCATCTGAAAACAATAATAAAAAAGGTAAATTTACTTCTCATAAAAAAATTTTTTCAAAATTTATATTTCAAAAATCAGTAGCAAGTTATTTTCATTAATAAAATTTACCTTTAGATTGAGTATCTTGGCAATACCCTTTATGTATGTGTGTCTTATATCTGGAAAAACATACTCTAATATTGCCATCTACTGCACTGAACTATAATTTATAAACAAATCTAGATTAGTTTCTTGTTCTTGGCATCTGAATATTTTATACATTATAATTACATTCACCTGAAATTTTACGTCAAAACTTTTCAAGAAAAATTCAGGAAACATAGTCCAATACTGTATTCGTTTCGGAGTTACGTAGCCTTGGAATACCGAATCGTAGTCGTCTAGGCGGCTTGGTCTTTCATAACATTCTTTATATTGAAGAATTCCCGGTGCTAAAATGTAATACAAATATTTAGATATTAAATAACAATATTATAATAATAAATTACGCGTATAAAATTTATTACATTCACAAATTTCATTTTTTAAATTGTCCACAATGTCCTTAGCGGTGTCTTCTAAAATCACTTTCTCTTGATCTGTGGCAAGCCTTTGTAATACAGATCGATCAGAACCAACTGCATAGATCTGAACATCTAAAATAAGAATAATAGTTTTATCTATTTTTTAAAGTTATATAGTTTATAAAAAAAAATATATTTTGATCAAAAATTAAGTTTGAAAACAAAAACTATATATAGGATTTTTGTATTATAGTGCAATTGTTAAAGGAAAGCAATGTCTTTTCTACACGTTAAGAATATTTTGATCACTTTCAATTACTCTTGAAAAATAAAATGTACAATAACACTGAAACTTCAAAATTATAAAAATGTAATAATTTTATGTAATTAAAAAATTCTTTAATATATAGACATTTTTTCATTTTTTTTAAAAAATGAAGTTTATCATTGATGGACTGGAGAGAGAAACAATCTAAAAAAAGCAAGGTCAGTTCATTGTAGTGTAGCTCTTGTGAATGAAAGTGAATAAAAGAGTACTTATTTTAACAAACTTTGTTTTTTTTTTATTCATTTATACCAAATGATCATTATTAATGTACTATTCAACACTGTCTAAAAAGATATTATCAGTTCAAATGTAACCAAAGCTGGTATGATGATATTTCAGAAAATGTGGTAGACAGTTCCACATGTCCTGAAATTAGTTTGACACTGCAAGCAACAAGTCTTTTATTTGTACAAGACACTCATGCTATACAGAGATATTAGCAATGCAGGGAATACTGCTCAATTTGCCCTACTCTAAAGATGTATAACCAAAGGCAATGAATGGTGTGTTCAATGGGCAACTGTAATTGATCTCATATCAGTGTTATAATGAGAAATTTGCAATAAGTCTTTCATAAAATATACTTTTTAAATGTCCTCACAACCAAAAATCACCCCAATTAATATTTAGAGAACGAGGTGGCCAGGTGGTAAGAAATGTACGACTCATTGGTGAAATGTTGTCACAAAAACTGCTGTATATAGCATATGATACTCAGAGGCACTCCAAGCATGAAACAAGTTGACTTAAAGAACTGTTGCTGTTGTAGTTAAGGTACAATAAAAGTGTTATCGTTTCTCAATGTTCTCAATATATAATTTTTACTTATTCAAATATTAAATAAAAAAAACGTTATATTATTTTTAACAATAATAATTTTTGTTTTGTCTGGTTCAATGTCACAACTTGGTGAATTTATAGGCACTTGGCAAATAATTCATTATCAACTTTTTAATCCATAACCTTTACTTATAGAGATGCGTTTTGGGCTTTTGCTCCTCTTCAGTATGTCCTGAAATTAGTTTGACACTGCAAGCAACCTGGGCAGCATTCTGGTGCAGCATTCTGGGAGAGAGAAGTTACACGTTGCGAGGCATGCGGGGAAGCAGCCAAGTTAGCAGGGAGGGGATGGTAGGAGAGAAGACGTAGTGCAGAAGGTGCCGGACAGATGTCCACCAGATACAACCTATCTGTTACATAATAAACATACGTATAAGTTTCTCATAATACATAATATTTCTCTATAATAATTAAAAAAAATTTACCATGACAACCCGGATAACATACATGTGACAATCGGATCCCCAGTTACAGGGTTACATCTATTCTATATATCTAGTTCATTTTAGGTGTTTTTCACGTAGATAGGTTGTATCTGGTGGACATCTGTCCGACACCTTCTGCACTATGTCTTCTCTTCTACCATCCCCTCCCATTCTTTTAATATAACGAAGATTGGAAACAAGATTAAAAGAACACATTGCGAATTTAAAATATAATAGAATCAACTCTGTTTTTTACAAACATTGCACAACTCATAACTGCAGAATAGCTAAAACTGAAGTTGTAATAGTACATAAGGAAAAAAATTGGTACAAAAGAAAATTTAAAGAAAGCTACGAAATTACTACAGACAAAAATAATATTAACAAGAACCTAAGCATAGAAATTCATAAAAACTGGTTACAACTATTAAAATAGAATATCTCAAGGAGAATACAGTTGTAGGCATGGCTGTGTGCAGCATTCTGGGAGAGAGAAGTTACACGTTGCGAGGCATGCGGGGAAGCAGCCAAGTTAGCAGGGAGGGGATGGTAGGAGAGAAGATGTAGTGCAGAAGGTGCCGGACAGATGTCCACCAGATACAACCTATCTACGTGAAAAACACCTAAGATGAACTAGATGTATAGAATAGATGTAACCCTGTAACTGGCGATCCGATTGTCACATGTATGTTATCAGGGTTGTCGTGGTAGGTTTTTTTCTAATTATTATAGAGAAATATTATGTATTATGAGAAACTTATACATATGTTTATTATGTAACAGACTGAAGAGGGGCAAAAGCCTGAAATGCATCTCTATAAGTAAAGGTTATGGATTAAAAAATTGATAATGAATTATTTGCCAATTATTCACCAAGTCGTGACATTAAACCAGACAAAACAAGAATAAGAAGACATGGTTTCAACAAAACAAATAAAATAATAATAATTTTATTGATATCAATAAACAAAAATATTAAACTAAGTTAAGAATATCTAACATAAATTTTATTTTATTCATTCATTTAAATTAGAATTTTGAATATAATTAAAAATAATCTTAATTAATGCACTTACCACGATGCTTATTTTTCAGTTCCCAATCAGCATTTTGGAAATTACGATCTTGTTTTACTGTTTTAGCATAATTAAAGTACACTATAGTCTGCCAAATCATAAATAATAATAAATTTACAAAGATTATAATATACTTCTATATAGTAATAAAATATAAATTAGAATTGCAATTGATTATTTATCTTTTTAAGAAAAATTGTATATACAGTATAGTTCCAAATACAGCATAGTCCCAATTAACTAAGGTCCATTTAACTGATGTAAACTGTAGAAGGGTGTTTTGTCAACAAAGACAAAAGAACATGACATAATACAATTTAAAAAAAAAAATCTTGCCAGACAACACATGGTACTCAAAAACAACCTTACAAGTTTTATAAAGAATTTATTCTGGTTATTTCTCTTGACAATGTAAATTTTAAAAAAGATTAAAAGTATTTTAATTGTAATTGTAGGTTTATATTTGTTTTATTTAATATGGTTGCAAATAAAATTAACAGTGTTCTATTGTATAATTTAAAAGTCATTGCATTTAATAGTAAGTGTAATCTCAAATAAATCAGCAATGAGTTGCTCAACTGTCCCAGCAACATTTATAATTTTGGTAACATCATCCGTTATCATATTTTATTTAAAAAACTTTTTATATTTTTAACTGTTATAAAATGGCAAAAACCTTAATTTTGAGGGTAGGGACGAGTTTTATAAAAATATTGTAAATGCTAATAATGAGTAAAATTGTCATTAAGTTCTATCCTACTAGAGATACACACAATCCCCATTATCTCCCTACCCCTTGACCTTTAACCACCAAAATTTAAGAGCATTAATCCCCCTAATAAACAAACCTCCCTGCAAAGTTTCAGAAATTTTTGACAAAAAGCACAGGAGTTATTAAGCTTCAAAGAGGGTGAACAAAATTGTGCCTTACACACATACATACAGAAATTATCCCCCAAATTTTTTTGCATTTCTCGATGTTTCAAGGTATCATAAGTCCGAAAATGTAAAAATTGTAGGGGTTCATTTTTTGACTGATTGCCATACTTTTCTTCTGTTATATATAACAGCCAGGAAAGTAATAAGATATGTTGCATGCGTTAATGCATCCAAATCCAGTTCATTTAATAATATAAAAAACATTCTATGTTATATAGGTTTTCGGTTATTCGAGTGATATCCTCAGTCAGCATTACCTTGGATAATTGGGACCTATATATATATATATATATATATATGTGTGTGTGTGTGTAATACATATATTGCTCAAAATAGTTATCAAATATTGCAGTATCAGATTTATTTTATAGGAAATTTAGCATTCTAAGCTGTAAATGTTGTGATTTATGTATAACACAATGAAAATTTACAATGAATTTCCAGATATCTGTATCTTTTTAATGCCACAAACCTATACTACTGTTTTAATAACTGCAGAATGTCATCATAGTTTATATGAATTTCAAAACGGTCTTGTCTAATTTACATTGTTCAAATTAGATAAATAAATATGTATTAAGGACTTTATTAACATTTTATCACATATAATGAACTTATAATAAAATTTAGAGTATAAAAGTTAAACTTTTATAGTAGTCATTGAAGTTTTAATATTTGTAATTAAAACATTTTATTTGATTTATATTCTACCTTTCCAGGAACTCCTCCAGAATGTAATCTATCCGATTCATATTCTGTTAACGTCTTATATAATGCCTGTAGTACGAACGTTTCATCAACTTGCGAATAACCTGTAAATTTGTATAAATTTATGATATTTTCAATTTATTTAATACCTTAAATGAGGAAACTTATAAAATTTAAAATTGAATATAAAAATAAAAGCTTATATAGTTTACAATCAAGATAAAGATTTGATTACTTAACTGATATAAATAGATTTATACTAATTGTAATGTATATAATGTTTCAATATAGTTATAATAAATCATATTATAATATTGAATGATATGAATTGTATTAATAGATTTGTATTGTTTTAATTAATCTAAGAAAATTAAATGCTTCGATATGCTTGGATAGAAAAAACAATGATCTAATCCATAAATCATTGTTTTTAAAATACAATACACCTTGATGTAGTGCCCTTCAAATCAGCATCATCCTCGTAAAGCAATAATGAATACTTGCAATGAAATCTACATAAATATTAAATATGCAACACCCTTCAGTATCTATGAATTACTAAATGCTAGAGATGGGCAATAGTTAACCACTAATAAAATTAAATTATGTAGTTAACTACTCTATTTTTCATTCACTATAATGTTGCCTTGTTGTAATCTATTATATTAAGCAAAGCAAACACTTCTTGATTTTTATGAAGCTCACTTCAACTTTTTTACACATTTGAGAAATTAAATCATTTGAAATTTTTATAATGCCATTTGATAAAAAAGCAATCAATCAGATATTAACATGTTTCTCCAAAAGCATGTGAAAGAAAACGCATGGCTCGTTATGTAAGTATACGTCGAGTTATTGTTCAATTACTTAAATTTAAAACAGTCTACAGGAATTTAGAAAATAAAAGTGTTAGTTTGAGTGTAGCCCACCAGGAACTGAAACCACCGAACACCGGTAATTGGTTTCAAGTTTGCTGTTGTCAACAGGCTGGCCGCATGGAGTTTTCTGGGTTTTCTTCACGTCACTAGTACTTTCAACTATTTTCAACTTTGTATTACATTGCCTTTTATACTAGTTAATTAGGTAGTTAATGTCTGTTATTACTAAATGCATTATATATGACATCATCATCAGATCATATGGTCTTATTAATGTATATAATTCTTCCTTGCGAAGACACAATGCAGTGACAGTAGATTTAAAACACTGACAATGCAAGGGAACTCCCAGATAACATGCCGGTAGATGAATTTCAGATATATTTTTTGTAAATACGATCTGTAGAGAATAATTTGATACATTTCCACAGATTGATATTAAAAACTTTTATGGAATTTTATAAAGATTCATGCTGTTGGACTACTCGTACTCTGTCTATGCTTTTGAACGAGGTGCGGTCCAGTCTTTAATGGGTAATGTTATTTTAAACTTTTAATGCAAAAACCCACCTTTTTAGTTGATTATATAAACAGTTATATATTAACATTAATTCCAGTATACAAGCTCTTAACACCAACATTTAGGAGGTAACAACCCCCAATAACTGCTGTGCTGTTTGTACACATGTATTTATAACACGTACAGACAATTATAAGGTACGTTTTATGGAGTGTTGTGTATGCTGTTGTATTGTTTACTTTAAATATATGTTTGTACTCTTTTCTTATGTAAAAAACACCTTTTGTTGTTTAGTTGGCTGAAGAGGGGGCATCAGCCCGAAACACGTGATGTAAAAAGCATTCCAACCGAATAAAGGATGAAAATTTGTCCAGTGTTTTAAATCTACTGTCACTGCATTGTGTCTTCGCAAGAAAGAAAACATAAAGCACAGTTTCCTCAAGATAAAAGTATATAATTCTTATTGTTTAAGGTAGTTCAGTTTAATACATAATTAATTTAGTGTCAATTTAGAAGTGAACAAATTGGTCACCATTTGTTCTAAACTTCACTTCTAAATTGAACACTAAATTGAAGTTTGTGTATAAAAAAAATATATCTATAATGAATATTTATTTTTTGCTATTGTTTATAGTAATTTGATGAATAGCAAACCATGTGCTATTAAGGATAAAATTTGTTTTAAAACTTAATCAGTTGGTTCTCCAATTGTTCATTTGATTAAGCTAAGACGAGGAAAAAATTGAGAGATCTTTAAGATAATTACTTCAGACATTGACAGTCAGTTCAGAATAGCAATATAATGAATCAATGCAAAGCAATCAAGCAGTATTTCCAATCAGTTACTGGTGTTTTAAGTATTAAGTGGATTGCATAATTAGTTCATAAAGATATTAATCAGTATTCTATTTAATCGGAATCTAGTATCAATACAACAAATGCCGATTGAATGCCATCAACCAAATTGTTCAGATTAAGTTCATGAGTCTATTTTTTAAACAAAATTGTATTAACAAAATCAATCTTTGCTAATTTGAAAGAAAGACTATTTGACTGGTAAACAGTTAAAATTTCTTTCAACAAGACTGTAGAATAAAACAGTTAAATTATGTGGGTTGCCCAAATAAAAGTGAGACTTTTGTATTAGTATCGTTATTTCAATACACAGCTTTGTGTTGACGACACTAGAGGGTATCGTATGTCAGGAAACAAGCTGTTTGCGTATGCCAGGCACGGGCAAATGCAGCTCCGAGAGCCACAAGTGGCTCTTTTTGATTTACATGCGGCTCTTGCTGAAAGTGTTAATTTCTGTTTTTTATTATTATTTTTACAATTTTATTTTTATAATTTTGTGAAAATATGTTTATTAAAAAAATTCAATATTTGTTTTATATTATATTTATATTATATAATAAAATCGTGCGCCTTACCATACTATTCACCACAACAGTACAGAACTGCGGCTTCCGTGCATTTTGCAAAACCTACATTTCGGCTCCCACTGAACTCTTGCTTGCCCATCCCTGGCATATGCTGAAGCAAGTTGACTACATACAGTTGTGATATGAATTCATTCAACCACAATTTGTGGTACATTAAACAAACTCAAAACAGCAATTAAGAGTAAGCGACCTTATATGTTGTCAAATGGGGTTCCTCTGTTGCACGACAACAAACACCCACGCGTGGCAATAGTGTGCCAAGATTTGTTGCAGCACGTCCACTGAGAAGATCTCTACCATCCTTCCCTATGGATCCAACAACTGCAACTACCACATCTTAGGCCACCAGTTTGTTAGCAATGCTGAGGTCCAAGATGCCATTGAAGATTGATTCCACAGCCAAATACAGATATTCTTTGCTTAGGGTATCCAAAATCTAGTGATGTTTTGGAACACTTGCTTGAACGTACAGTACAAGGTGACTATGTGTAGTGGATATGTAGCCCATGTACGTCACTATTTCTTCCTGTATATTCACATATTCACCATTACAGATAAAAACGAAAAGTGCTACTTCTATTTGGGTTACCCTTATACACAATACAAACAAAACGTTCAAAACTGAAAGAGTAAATATGTTAATTTTTAAAATTTTTTACAGTGTTTTTCTAAAATTCCTGTGTTTTAGTGAAAGAACAGTTTTACTGATATTATTTCAGAGTATCTTGAGAATAAATATGCACAAACATATGGTGGTGGCAACATTGTCCATTCAGGAAAAGAATGTAATGAAAGTCTGAATTTATGTAACTTATGCTCATGTAAGTCAAGACTAATTGTTGATGTCATAATACATTTATGAAACTAATATGAAATGTATTTTAATCAACATAAAATTCAGTAAATAGTTCAGTTTACAATTTGAGTAATTATAATTAAAGAATTTGATCTTACCAGCATAATACCAATCCAGTTTACATCCTATGCATCCGCTTGAAGTTTCATTAAAAACAATAGTTTCTAACACTCGATCGCCAAATCCACGGGAATTAGTAAAGATATTGAAACGTCCACCATAAAAGCGAATATCTAGACCAGTTGACAATGAACTAAATATGAAACAAAATTTATATTTAAAGTTTTAAAATTATAAACTGAAAACCAGGTGATAATTATTTTAACAATTAATGGTTTCTTAACATATCTGATATTGCTGAGTTTTATTAATTTAATATTTTGTCTTGAATGATATTTTATAAGTAACTTATAATGATATATAATATTTCTTCAATGAAAATAGTGGCATACCCCATTTGTGTTCCATCAAATAATAGTTACTACACCAACAACTGCCGTAAATGATCGGGCTAAATTTTGGATAAATGATTATAGATTAAAAATAAATTTGGCACTAGAGTTAGGCATTAGGCACCATAATCATTTATCCAAAATTTAGCCCGATCATTTATGGCAGTTGTTGGTGTATTGGCTTAGAATATCGGGTTTTGTTTGTTGTATGTTTGTAATAGTTACTAATCAGTTATAAGTTTTTCATTAAGCATTATTGGTTTTTCTTAAAAAATATTGTTTCTCACATGAGATCTAGATTAATTTTAAAAACAAACATATACTCACGTAACAACATCTTTTTGTCTCTTCCATATTTCCTCTTCATTTCCTCTGGTATCCAGTACGACGAACACGTCGGAAGGTGTTTCACAAGATGATGCTGATAAGAAAATGATTTAATCGACAATATATAGCAATATGATTTAAATCGATAACTGAGCATCGAACGAACTACTTACCTACATCCAAATCATAATTAAAACAATTTTCTTCTTCTAAAATTTTAATGAAAATTAATGCATTAGTTATTTTTTTTTAATGAGAAAATTATTCAAATTAAAGCTTTTGAGTTTAAGCATTTATATAAGTTTCAAGACTACAAACAGAATTAATTATGTAAAAGATTATCAGATTAAAATCATACAAATAAAAATTTTAAATAGTAAATTAGTTTCTTTCTTCCCTAATGTTACAGAAAGCATACACATTTTATATAAATGAAACTTCTCATGATAAAAATAATACAGTATCTAAATTACTTTAAACATGATTCTATTGGTTCATGTACAAACTGCTGAAGTAGATTATCAAATTAAATTATTTAAAACTATGACGTAAAAATACATAATTCACTATGATACCTTGCAACTATAATAAAATATTGGTATTTATAATTAATACAATATTTAATAGAATAATTTTTTAGCATCTCCAAGTTGCAAAGAAGGAAAAGGACAACACGATTAGTAATGGGTTAATTCAAATTGCTTTACATTGATGTTCCATCTATCCTATAGGGCAGCTTTTCTCATTGTGGACTGGTAACATTATGGATAATTCTACATGGATTCGTATGCAACTATGAATTATGGTTATTTATTATGCTTGCATATGCTTAACCAGACACTGTACATAATAATGTACAGTGTACAGTAACTGTAATTACTACTTAAATATCACCCGTAATCAGCCGTGCCAGCGTCAGTACAAATATTTTTCTGTGGACTGGTGAAATGTTTTCATAGACTGGTGGTTGAAAAATACTGTTATGGGAGACACTACAAAATTACCAAAATCATCAGTAAATATTATTTATAGATTAAGATAGCTTAACTGGCAGAAAGATCACAAAAGAGGAACAATTCCTTTTATTTCGAGCCTACTATTAGCCAAGTGGATAAATGGTCATGGGTTCATACCTAACAACAGGATGTCTACGTAGAGTTTTCTTGGTTTTCTTCACCAAGTTCACCTGGAAGGTAACTCCTCTTCTCTTACCTGCTTTATCCAATCAATCCAACCCAATCCTTTTATTCAAAATTTATATATCAATATAGCATAGCCCGACCTGTTTGATTAATGTGACTTTAGTCCCAGTCTACTTTGGGGGCTGTAGGAGTCTCCAACCTACAGCCCCCAAAGTATATTTATCCAGCTGGCATAGCTTCTTTGCACTGACATGTTTTATCATCATTATTTGAAATAGTTCAAAGCATGTAAACTTTTGAAAAGTCTACTAGAATTAATAGACTTTGCCATAAATGATTTTCATAAAAAGAAAAAACTTACAGTTATAGCTATTAGCGAGGTTGAGGCCAAAGTTTTAAATGCAAAAACATGTACGTCGGACGTTCGGCACCGCTTTCTTGTAAGCCTAGAAGTTTGACAATGGCATTTGGAATGTCAAGCACGATTCCACCGACTTTCCAGACACCATTGTCAAACTTCTAGGCTTACGGGAAAGCGGCGCCGAACATCCGACGTACACGTTTTCGCATTTAAAACTTCGACCTCAACCTCACTATTAATTTAATCTGCCCACAGCAATTTTCTTACAATTTTAAATTATTTAGTAGAGTAGAATCTGCTTATCAGAATCACTTTGGGACTCACTTAAGTGGATTAAGTAGAGTACGTAAGACTCAATTGCGGACAATTTTAGCTTTGTTGACTCCGAATATTGAAAAAACATGTCAAAACAATTTAAAAATATATAATATAAAGAAGAATTATTAATTAATACTTCATCAGTTGCTTGAATGATAATTTTGTGTAATATCTTTAACAGCTTGTATATAATTGAAGAAATGCTAACAATTTAAACTAATATACTGCAAGCAAATAATGATTTAACATTAATCATTGGCTGCTTAAAAAAAAATCTATTTATCTGATGATGATGATGATAACTACAGCTAAAGCTCCGATTATAATAAATGAAGTTTTTATAGTGCATTTTAACTCATATGTTTCGTGACTTGCTAATTCTGATAACATTACACGATCGATAGCAATATCCTTGATTATAATAAGCAGATTTTACTGTATTTATGTAAATTTTGTGTACATTCGAAACAATAGAACTCTCAGAAATGAACGTCTTATCAATTCTTTATGAATGATATTTAACAAATAATATTAACTGATGAAATTACCAATGATCTACATTGTTAAGATGGAAAATATTTCTTATATATGAATAAACATTTAGCAATATATTTAACACAAAAATTAATGTATCGATTATCTTTATTGATCATTATTGGATGATAATTGTTTAAGTTATGGCAACGCAACACTTGGGGAATCTGCCTAGGGGGATGCCTTCCGGGAGGTCTTTTAAGGGAAACTGGCCCCTATTTAGGCGTTACAGACGTGGAGAAAACCTGGAAAACACATAGCTAGCCTGTCTGAGCGAGGCGCAAACCCACGACCGAACTCTCAGTATTCAGGGTACGAAGACTGCTTGGCCACTGGTAGCCAACTTAATTGATTTAAACTTACACAACAAGTTTAAATCATATTCATGTTGTGAACACATTTTCACATGAATATTCTGAAATTTCTAGATAAATTTCATAATCTTTAACTAGAAATTTTCAACATTTCAACTTAAAAGTTTGCAATTGAATAACGGTCTGTAAAGATGATTAAAACATTAGTTCATACATTAATGTATGTACCTATTCTTTACAACAGGAATGGACAAAATTCAAATATGCAAGAAGTTAATGCTTTAATTAGAGATTAAACATCTTTTGAGACAAAATCTAATGTTCAGACACTTAATTAATCTTAAAAATAATACATTTGAAGAGAAAATGTATTACTTTTGAGATTGTAGATATGAAGATGAGACATATTTTCTTTCAAAAAATGTTTAATCTAAGTAAAGCATTGTTTCTTGCACCTTTAGTATATATTTTAATTAAATACATTGCTGGTTAATATGCACGTATATAATTGGTTTTTTTACTATATGTGTGTGCAAATAAACTAGGTATTTTCTAAGAAAATGAAACAGCTCTGTAGCATAGAAAACTAAAAATATGTCGGTATTCATAAAGACATGCAGTCGAGTTTTAAAGGCAGTAACCACTGTAAAAGTTTACTAAACAATATCTGTTAGAGATGTCATTATTTCAAGCTATCGAATTACCACATGTCAAATGCTATACGTTATGTCCGGATTCGGATAATACACGTGACTCGTTCACTCGGAACAATAACGAGCGTTCATTTATTACTTCTCGCTTGCTCTGATGTCTAGAAGTGTTGCCATACTTCTCAAATAAATAATCAGACAAATTTATTGTAACAATATATATATATATATTAATTTTGTACAAATATAAAATAGTCTATTGTTTATCTCGGGTTTTATATTTGCATGCAAATTTATTTTTATTCTCGTCCCGTGGACACTAAGTAGGCTTTTTTCATTTCTATTATTAAATTCATGGTAATAATAAAAAAAAAATGCTCGAAAAATTTCGGATAGGCCCACAATGGAGACGCCGAGTAATGAAGAACAACACTTGATACATCGGATCTTTATCCGACCCAAACTCGAACTCGGTACCTGTAGAGTATGTTTCTTTGCCAATTCAGCATACGGCTTTAAAACTACAGCGTTGTTATTGAAATATTCAAATCCTTTAAATATACATAAGTTATATCATGTATAAATGACAGCCGGATGACCGAGCGGTTATGGTGGCAGCTTACCACTCTAAGGGACCAGAATTCGAACCCATTTGAAAACTTCCAAGCAATTTTTTATGGGTGGTTTATTCCGGATACGTCGGGTCCTGTCTCTTAACTTAATGTAGGCCTGGCCGAACCCACAACCCATAATGGGCTTGTTAAATAAGAGGCCCGCTTAGTTCCTATATGACAGAAAGAGCAAACACACATCATTTTCAGACACGGCAATCGAACAACGTACAAATTCAATAAAATTATTAAAATTATGTTTAAATCTATAAAAATTTAAATTAACTTAACAGATAATAAAATACGTGAAGGAAATGGTTAAAACCGACCATCCGTTACGTATAAAGAATTTAAGGAAAAGGTATTTAAGATTTTAGAAATTAGTGATCTCAAGTTGACTGAGGAGGGGCCTTACAAAAGCCCGAAACGTGTACAATAAACGGGTACATGTATCAACTAAATTGAATAAACTTAAGGTGAAGATTGCCAAGTGTTCCTGTGTTTGCACTATATAATATTCAAAAGATATTAACAGATAATATTAAGATATTTTTCGGTGTAGCGCTCGTGAAAGTTGTATCAAATAAAGATACAAGGCCGTATTATATATCTGTTTGATAAGATAGAAGAATTTTTCTATCGATAAAATATGAATGCTGTAACAAAAGAAAAAAAATTATAAATTGCAATGTATAAAGAAATAATTTATTACCATTGATTTAAGCAAAAATAAGACTTTAAAAGATTAGTTTCAATAATTTTGTAAATGCAAGAACCCTTTATTATACCATCCGAATGAACTAATATAATTATATTTAATTAATGAAAAAGTAATTAAGAAGTAACTTACTTATAATAGAATCGACAATATCATCTCTAGAATTTGTGAATTCGTTAAATGCATCATTGGCACCGTCGAGTAAAGCTGCATCTTTCAGGCTGCTACTGCCTATAGCGAGATTCATAAGTCGCGAGTAAAAACGAATTTGCTCGAAAGCTTTATCGTTATATAATCCCCAATTATCCCAACGTCTACAGTAGCTGAACGTATTACTTGAAGGAATTCCTCTTGTTGAATAGTACATGCGAAGAAGAGTACTGATACTTATTTTTGCATTCTTCTTTCTCAACTCTCTAACTTGAAGTCCCAGAATGAGACCTAAATGTGAAAACGTAGACGAGAATTCGATTACGTTTAAGAATCTTAATATAATATGACATTTAAATTAAGAAAATAATTAAATCTAACCATCTCCAGCACCACGTATTTCTCCATAAGTAGCATAAGTTGCTGGCTTGGTTAAAATGTATTTTGTTAAACAATTGGTCGAATTCCACTTTCCATTCGGTCCAAACTTTCTTGTCTTGGTAAACTTGTCTGTTTCTGTTCTTACCGTTCGTAATACTTCTGCTGCTATTGTATCTAGTAACATATTAAGTCATACGATAAGATACCAAAATTTGAATTCGTTCCTTAATGTATTTTAGTTTACAGACATACCTCCAACGGTGACACCATAAACAGGATCTATTTTTCCTTCTAACTGGTGAGGTTCTGGAAGAACACTTGTCAATTTGTCTAAAAATTTCAATATACTTTCTATGGATTGCTCTTGTTCACTCTTTAAACCGGCGAGAATACCTAACAATACCCTCCCAAGAGCTATGGAGTGTATAGGGTTATTGTTTAAAGTTACTACACCTTGTTCTGTAGCTCTGTGGATTATTTAATTAAAAAAACCTTTAATGTTAATAAATACAATTCAACAGCTTTTTGATTCTACTTACTCTGGACTCATTCCATCTGGCGGTACAGTTGGATTAAAGTGGCTTTCTTTATCAACGACAATAGCATGAGACAACATGTAATAAAGGGCACATTTTTTCTCTTCTGATAATACATCTTCACGAAATTCAGTTAATTTTGTAGTCGGCTTAAGTATTGCTTTAATTAATTCCAGACGACCTTTATCATTTAAATTTTGTCTAAAAACATTCTCTTGTTCTTCAATAACGCCATCAATTCGAAATCTATTTTTAAAAATTCATAATGAAAATGATTTATTTGGTGAAAATTTCAAGTTGTTACAGACCCTAGCAAACGCGCACTTGTGAGATCTTTTTAAATATAAGTTTATATAATGTAAAATCTGCATCACATAATTCTTCATATCGCACAAAATCTGAAATTTTAGCTAGTACAGTCAAAACTCGGGTTTCAAACGCCTCGCTTTTGGAACAACTCGGTTTACGAACAAAATTTTGAACGCCATATTTGCTCTGGTTGTCGAACAAGCTGGCCACAAACGGTCAACTCCATATACTTCCTGTGTTAAGGAAAGTCGACTGCCCGACCAATCAATACACATTTGTAGGCATTTTTACCCATGAAATACGGCTAAAAAAGGAAAAAAGGGCTTTGTTTTGGGGGTTGGAAACTTTTAGAAACGAATTAAGTTCGAAATACGAAGTTCGAATGTACTATATATTAGAATTATTTTTGTCCTAATGGGCACCGAGAGACCATTATAATAGCCCCATTACAGCTTTGACCAGGTCTACATGGAAAAGGGAGAATGGCGAAGAGGGCCAGATTACCTATGAAAATTATTGAAGATCGGATTCGGGCTAGAACCCGTGTCTCCTAGAGCGGCAAGTAATGCCTTTAATGGATCAGCCACCCTTCCTTCTATCTAGTAATATATTACAGTACTCGACCAAGAGATAATATCGACAAACATATCTTTATGTTCAAGACACGAGGTTCTAGCTTTTTTTTTAAGCCCTTTCCGCCCTGTGGGCACTAAGAGGGCCTCTTTTAGTAGACCTATTATGGGTTCGGCCAGGCCCACAATGAAGCGACCGTGATGGGATCCACTATGGTACATGCTCAAGGTAACACGTTGAAAGAATTCTCCTAACACTCAATACATGGGCATTCGAAAAAAATTTCCAGGAGGAGGCAAAACTTGGAGACGAATAATTACATAAATAAATTTTTATTTGATTTTTGGGGTGTTTTTCACGAGTACATTATTGAATACGGTATTGCATCAAAGTGTACCACGGTCGAGGATGTAAGGATCAATCACGATTATAATTTGTGGAATTTTTTTTTTTTACTAGATTTCGGGGATGAGCCAGTGTCCCATTTGCCCCCTCTGAGGATGCCCACGATCCGATGTTATATAATTTAATCCATTTTTTATTGCGTAATGTTCTCAGTAATTGGTTGTCGTATTTTATTATCGATTCTTCAATATAATACATATATTTTAGCTTTTTCCATTCTGAAGGCACTAAAAATGCATTTCTCGTGTCCACAATAAGGGTGCAAGATAGCCATAATATAATCGCGTAAACCCAGCCATTAAAAATCCTGAGCCACCCGAATTTCTAGAGCCGCAGGCTGGGTGCCTTCATTATCTCGCCATTCGGTAGTCTATCCATTAAGGTTTGTCACCCTTGTTCTAAGCAAAAGTTTTAATTGATAAAGATGGCAAACTTTTACGAAAATTCTAAAACCATCACTAAATTCAATATATCATATTCGTGTACACGTATACAGTAATTATTTTCCTTCAATTTTATAATTTTCTATTATTTATATATACAGTAGATAATTAAATTCGCTTATTCTAGCATTTAAAAAGTATTTTTAATGTGTATTTCCATACCTAGTTAAGATTAATTCAATAATTTTTTCAGGAGGATGAGTGAAATTTCTTTCGAAATCCTCCAAAATATCTATAAATGTCTCCATGGTATTTCCTAATGGAACATGTTGGCCATTGACCAGCCTTTTATGATCGAGGGTTCGATTATAGCATCTTTCCTTAATGATGATCTGGAATTCTACATCATTTAAAAATCCTTTACCTATGCCAATGACTGCCACTAAAATATATAAATTATCTTTAATAATAATAATCAACGATAAAAACAATTAAAATAGAAGAAAGATCTTTCTCACCAAGTAACAGAAACAGTTGAATAATCCAAATCTTCATCTGAAAATTCACAAATAAAATACTCAAATTTCAAATATAAAATTATAAATATATTAATTTATAAAAATAAAATAAAGCTTTTGAATATTATTTTTAAGTTCTCAAACGAAGAAGGTGTAATGGCGAACGAACAATTTTAATTACATAACACAATTAAAATTCTCATCGAGAATTTACCTTCAAGAATAGTGTTAAGATCTAAAATTTAAAAAAAAAAATTGAAGATCGAGTGTGAATTTACTTACTTTTATAGCGAAATGGCTCCAAAAAATCAATCTTTTTTACCAAGGAACCGTTAGTAAAATGGGTGGGAAATTAACAATGTCGAAAGCATCCGAGTCAACCTTTGTTCCTTCTTATCTCTTTACATTTCAGTCTACCTTTAGATCTACGTAGGAGTGGCCCCTTATCTATTTTAATAACTGTAGAGGAAATAGATACAATTTTGATTATTTTAAAATGGAATTATAAATTGCATCTCGAATCACGGGTCAAAGAGAAATGAGGAGGAACCTGAGCCAAACATAAATGACGTTTCGAATACACGGAGACGTGACTACAACAGGACCCAATTTAAACTTGGCCCCTAAACTACGAGGCTCTTCCTCTATCAAATAATAAACTTAAAAGTCTCGGACCTTTGGGTGTAGCCTCGTAAATTGAAGCCCTAAAATGTATGCCCTAATGGATGCCCTGATTGATGATTTAAAAACTAATTAGTTTTGATAAATTCGTTATTAATTTCAAAACTGCTTAGGAATTTTTAGTTAATGAGTCATGTATCTGTTTTATAATAAAGTTAATCAACAATTTATCGCATTAGATATTATTTACATTATGAAATTCAGGTTCAGTAGTCATCTCTATTAGCAAATGTTATTGAAATGAAGATAAAAAATTAAATATGTTACAGGAAAATTATCAAATTGTTAATAAATGACTTGTGACTATAATTAAAAATATATATATTTAATATTAGCACTATCCGCTAGACTTTAAGTGAGATAGAATGGGGCCCGAATCAGTTATAAATTTAGGGCATTATTCTGCAAATTGCGCTGTGGTAGAGCATTCTACTGCAGATCGAGAAGTTCATGGTTCGAATCCGTTTCCCCACTTTAATTGTAGGTTGATCTCAATAAATTAAGCTCTCATTGTTAGCAATAATATCCAATATGTCCGGATTCCGTGGTTTAGATCCTGATCCTCACCACGGAACAGTCGGATAGCCTAGCATCACCTAAGGCTCTGGGAAATCCGGGATCAAATTCTGGTGAGAAATCTTTCATGGCTATCTGTCCAGAATATGCCGGTTCCCGTTCCTTATCGTGAGCCGTGGTCGGTATGATTAAAAGGGCCTTTTAGTGCCCACAGCACAGAAAAGTCAAAAATGAAAAAGAAAGATACAAAGCCCAAAAAGGTCAGGGTTAAACCTACGAGAAAGCCAAGCTTATAATAAGAGTTGGCCGAATCCATGACGGGCGTGAAATTGGGTCATTTTAGTGTCCTTAGAGCAGAAACAGTTAGAATTAACCTGTATCTATCTATCTAGGCCTATATAAGAGATATATTGATCTATAATCGCGCAATCTACTCAAATAATATATATTAATATATATATAGACATACATATAAATTTATATATTACATAATTCCTATGTTAAATATATATACATCAGTTTCGTATATATGAATTATCATATAGTTTCAATTGATAATATCAGTCTATATAAGAAAAATCAAGGCCTAAAAGAAAATACTTGATATTTTAAAATTAATCTTAATCAAAATTTTGACATTGAAATGACAGTGGCGTAGCGAGGGGGGGTGCAAAGGGATGTATCATGCAGCGAGCGCCCAAATGGTCTCCAAGACAAACTGTGTGTGTTTCTGGAGGGGGAAGGGGCGCCAGTTATGTTCGCTACGCCACTGTGAAATGATATTCCTGTCAGGGGAAAAGAATTTCCTTCTTGTAGCAACGATCCTCGAATCCACCCATTTTTGCTTTCGATTTTGTGATCACTTCAGAGTTCAATTTCCTATCATTTATCCAC
Organism: Centruroides vittatus; assembly: GCF_030686945.1. Taxonomy (NCBI): domain Eukaryota; kingdom Metazoa; phylum Arthropoda; class Arachnida; order Scorpiones; family Buthidae; genus Centruroides; species Centruroides vittatus. The sequence goes on from NW_027121533.1 coordinate 730,448, forward strand.
GTTACTTGATCTCATTAAGGACCACAACATATATGGCTCAGATCAAGCAGACTCGTTCTGAAGGGTCCTGATTCGAGTCAGGATTAAATCCTCAAAAATCTTGACTGTAATTTGTCGGATCCTGTACTTCGCCGCCTGATTACTCCATTGAAATGTTGCAAATCCTCAAATGCATACTATAAAGGCCCGTTTAGTGTCCACGAAAGGAAAAGTTAAAAAAAATAAATTCCAAATATCTCTTTTTCAGCTATATATACTAGTATATTATGTAACTCCTCATTTAACTCTTAATTATTCTTCAGATTATCTTCTGGAGTGTAAAAATATTGGAAGGTCTGAGGAATTTGAGTGTCCAATGATTTGTGAGGGGACACATAATAGAGAAGGAACAAACGAAGCAACGGCCGTTTACACGAGAAAAATAATCTCTTCTCGGAGGGTAAATGTAAAAATTTCACCAGTTTTTCCCTCTCCGAATGTCTTATGTAACGATAATCGCGCAAACAAAGATGGCGACATTATATGTATTATGGCTCTAAGACCGCTATTTAATATTTAAACATTTAAAATTCCGTGTGGTGCTATCTGTTAATAGATTTTATTGAAAAAAAATATTTGTATTATTAATTATTAAAGCTTAATTTTGAGGGTAGAGAGGTTTTATAAAAATTTGTAAATGCAAATTCTCCGTTAAGTCCGATCCCACTGGAGATATGCACTGCATTCTGGGTATCTAGGTTAGAGTCAGTCATCAAGATTTTCATGTGTGATGTGTCCTGGATGTCAGACAATACCTTGCCATCTAGCTTGACCCCATTACGGACCTGGCCAAACACGTGGGCACAGCAAGTCTGAAATATAAGCCTTAAAGAACAAATCTGTGGCTTATGTCATGTGCATTCATTATGTAATGATAAAAACAAACGAGCAATTATTTATTGTGACATCGTCACAATGCAGGACTGCAATTTTTAATCAATTTAATTTAAAATATATGTTCTCCATCTCAAATTTTTAGTGTCTTGCCCATGTACTTTATACTTTTCCTGATAACAGAAGTCATGCTGGTCATCTATGTAACTCCATTCGGAAAAAAATTTTGAATTGAATTCATTTCGTATAAAGTTAATCGGGGTCTCCTGCCCCTAAGTTTTTCATATCCGGTCTCAACTTTCATCTAACGCTGTTCTTGAAATTGAGGAACGACAGACACAAGTAGGAATTTATAGGTCTACAAGATTTTTTTTGAATTGCAGCCCAAATAGTTAAGATGCTTGCACCTAGGATACAATGGTTATATGTGCAATGGGGTGAGATAGTGGAGTAAGATGCGTAATCGGTTATTTGAGCGAAACTTAAGTTGCTACGTTAACAACAAAGAGAAGATGGTTGAGACGTACCATTGATAGATTTAGATGAAACTTAGAATACGTAAGGCCACAACTCAATCTTTAGCCAGCAGGATAAAAGAGGGCAGATATAGTTGATAAAAACCCAGTTACCTGATTTGGATGCATAAGAGGCTAAGATCGTATGGTATTTTTGCAGAATGACTGTATGACCTTGGCCTCTTCGCATCAAGATCCGGAGCCACAGTTAATATAGAAGAAGCAGGGCTTGTATGGTACGTACAAGCTACAAATAACAGCACAAAAGAGAAGTTTTGAACTTCTGGAGATTTTTTAAGTCATCAAAGAGAGGTTGCTGCATTAACTACAAGAAAGCCAACTGCATCTTTTTGGCATGGAAGACATTTTACAACACCCCACAAAGTGTCCATTGTAGTGCAAATTTATACAACTCTTGGGTTGAAAACTTTATTTTATTGTATTGGGGTTAGTAGTTATGTATTATATAATTAATCGTACTTCTATATTCGTATCTATTCTTTCTCTCCGATTAGTTATATGATTAGAATTTAATTCAAATTTTTAATGCATGCAATTCTATTTGGAATGTTCTACTGTTAAATGTACTGGATGATCGTAATTAGAGTTGTCCTATTCGGAGAAATCTAGCTCCGTCTAATAAGCCAACTGACACTAGATTTGTGTACACTTCAAAATTTTGGAATGCAGAAAAGAATTTTACAAAAAAATAATTTTGCCCTTATTTAGATGTCAAAAACAAAACCCGGAAAACTTCACGCGGTCAGCCGTCGACAAGACGCAAACCCATAATTAAATACCAGTGTTTGGTGATGTCGTCTACTTGGCTACTGTTTTGATCTGTCAAACAATGTAGAAATCTGTTGAGTTTATTATATTATAATGGTATAATGAAAGATTTCTGCATAGAAGTGATACAAAACAAATTTTGGTTGTATCTAAATAAAATATTCCTAATTGTATGATTTTTTAGTTGGATCAATGTGACAGTTCTTATAAATGTCAAAAATTATAAAATTTATCAGGTTAGATTTGGTTCAATCTAGGTTAATTATTAAATTAGCTCAAATTTAATGCAGTAAATTTTAGGCATTTATAAGTATAGAATTCTACCGTTATTAAATTAAAATTCCTTTTATAAATACCAACAATTAAATCAACTTTTATTACGACTACTAACCAAATGAAAGATGTCAAAATTTCTAGATAATAAATTGAACTATTAAAATATTTGCTGCATTAAAAAAAATAATAATAAATTCTAATTGGGTTTGATTTTGTATCAAATATTCAACTTGTTTTTTAAATGTGTAACATTCGAGTCATATTTTCTTTTTTTATTTCCCAAATTCTTCAGTCTTCTACTTTTAAATTTTTGCTGAAACATGATATTTAGAAGAGCTTTGAAATAAATTACGTATAATTTAGTAACTTTCTGTAGAATACTTTTAAAGTAATAAATTATTAAAATGATTCTTGAATTAAAACATTTCACAGCCATTACAAAAGCTTTAACCGGTACAAAATGAAAAGCTATATATAAACAATATTAGTTATAGCATTAAAATAATGATCAAAATTTCCCAAGTAGCAATTGAAGTTCTCCTCTTCCAGCTCCATTCACTCTGTAAACAATAAAATTCATTCATAAGTCTAAGATGATATTTATAAATATTTAAAAATTATTTTATAATTATGTAAAATTAGCTAAATTCCTAATAGAATACTAAACAATAGCTTATAATTGTGATAACATTGTTTTTATAATTATGTAAAGAGAAGTGGTCATTTCACTGATTACAGTGGAACGGTAAGTCAAATAGCTGAGGTAATAAAGATGCCAACATTGAATTAAAGGATGGTAATTCAAGTTGGGATGGGATTCTCTTTAATGGTTTGACTCAGATGTGTCAAATCCATTCTCTCTCCACCTAAATGTATACTCAAACAAACCGTGATGATAACTGGCTCCTTTTAGTGTCAATAGAGCAGAAAGTTTATTGTATACTAGCTTGTTGCACCTGATGTTGCCTGGGAGGAAAATCCAAGTTGTTAGTGTGAAGAACCAAATACTTATATAGTTTTCACACTTTCAACTGGACACATGTCAATGCTATGCACTATCCACTGCAGTAATGATATAGTGCATCTATCTGTACATTTCTATATTCGACAGTTGACTCAACTGTGAGAAAAAGATGTTTCTAAATGGACCATTGAGACTAATTTCACGTTGAGCTCAACAGTCTCAACGACCCAAAAGACAGTTGAATGTTCAACAAACTAACATGGCGACATTCATGAAAGAAGTAAATTTCGCTTATAGAAACTATCGATTCGCTCTTGCTGTGGATGCTGTAATAGCGGACAGATTAATGAACAATCTGTATATGATAAAACATGTGATTGCACGATTATGTTGGATAATTTGGTCAATATTGAAATATTAAGTTTTTTTCAGAAACAAACTACCTCCATGAATTTGTCTAAAATTGATTATGACCAATATTTAGCTCTGTTTAAATCTTCCTAATGATATAAATATTCAAGAAATTCAAATTATTAAAGAAAGACCCAGTATAAAAGAAAACGATACAGAGAAGGGTTCATTCGAATAAAAGGATTTATTCGAATAATAATTAAGTGAGTTACTTTAATTATTTAGCAAAACAGTCGCAATCATTGTTTTCTCCTTAATTAAGTCGGCCACCACGAAAAGTGCCCTTTCAACAAAAATATTTGTTTATTCTACAAAACGTGATGTCAGATCATTCAACGGAGGGACACAATAGAGAACTCGCCGGTGATATAAGTGTTGAATTTAGAAATGTACAGTATTTCGCACAATATCATTGTCACGGTAATTAAGTGAATATAATATACAGTGGTGCCTCGTATAACGTACGCCTCGAATAACGGACGCTGCAAACAATGGACTTTCTGTTTGGCCGTTACGTGACTCGAGCAACGGACTGGCTGCGAACAACGGACTTTCCCGCACAATTGGTGACTGCTCCATGGGTGCGTTCTTTAATAGCGGTCGCTCTGCGTCTCCGCTACTACGGGAGTGCGCTGCTGTTTGTAGGCATTTAGGAACAATGGTGAAAGAAAGAAAGATAGCGGCGCCCGCACTATCAATAGTGTCGTGATGGAAGAATCTATAATTCTAAAATATGAGCTTTAAAAGGCAAAAGAAGGGTCCCAATTGTAAAATTTAACCATAAAATGGATTATTTGTTGAAAGAGCATTCAAAATAGCCTCAAAAAAAAAATTCGTAAAGACACTTACATCACCACGTGCGCTAACTCGCGCTTTCGCAATTTCTAAATTCTCATTCATAAAACCACATAATGGACCCGGAAACGAAACTATCTGAGCCATGGAGGATGCCATGTTGCTTTCCACTGTAAACTACTGCTACAAGCGGCCGTTTTTGCCATTCGACGGCACGCACTCCCACCGAAATTTAGGAACGCGTTCCGCAGGAATTTTTAAACGGATGTTGCTCGCGCAGAGTTACGCGGAGGAATAAAAGAACGCACCCCATTTTCATTTTTTTAATGATACAGTACGGTTATTTTATGCTGCGGAATGAATTAGATGTTTTAACATGTGTTTCTATGGGAAAATGCATTTCGTATAACGGATGTTTCACTTAACGGACGTGCACCTGGAACGGATTAAGTACGTTATATGAGGCACCACTGTATTTTTTAAAAATTATATCCTTTTTTGTATGAATTATATTTGGTTTATTATTATTTTTATTTTTTTGCCAACAGATGGTGTTACGTGTACAGGCAGCAAGTCGAATGGCAGAAAGTAATCAATATTTTGGAGTGGTATGTATGACATTATCCAAGTTAGAAGTATGTTAATGTAACTGCTGAGTTTCAGAGCAATTGGTCAAATAGCCTAGGAGTATATAGTAAACAAACAAACATTCTCATTTATATATATATACAGAAAAATAAATAAAAGATTATGTATATATAAAAACACAAAAACAAACAAATATTACTGATAAGCTTTTAATATGACAAAGATATTAGATATACTTGTAAACAACATAATAAGAATATCTATATGTACAGTACAACTTAATTTATAAATATCAAATAAAGAGTAATGAAATATGAAAAATAAGTTTTAAATCAGTAAAGTGCAAGTTAATTAAATTAATTTTGAAATTAATTGGAAATTTCAATATTCACAAACTTTTAATTTAGATAAATCAACCAATGCCTAAATAATCGAGCTAATAAATGGCTATAGTTAAATAATAAATATAAACAAATTTGGTAAATGTGTTGGTGCCATGCGGTGTGCAATTGGTAGCGCACCACACGGCAAGCGGAGGCTACGGGTTCAATCCCTGCCCCGGGTCAGTTATTTTCTTCCAGAATGTTCTAAAATTATTTATTAAATTATTAAAATTATAATTATTAATTTAGATATGAGATAGTGCCTAACGCTTACCTCTTTACCAAATTCGTTTATATTTATTATTTAATTATAGCCATTTATTAGCCCGATTATTTAGGCGTTGGTTGGTTTATTTAATATAACTTCGGGCTTTGGGAGTTATTATATTTACTTTTATTTTAGCATCTAAATTAAAAGTTGTGAATGTGAGAAATTTATTAGAATATTAATTTCCTGTAATTTACAATTGTCGTGTTATTTACAAAATTTGAAGAAAAAATTTAATTCTGTTTTATAGACTTACTTTATTTCAGTGACTTCCAACATGTACTTTGTACATACAATCATTTTAAATTTAATAATATCAACATTCCTTCAGCAAACTTTCATCTTCTATTTGAGAAAACATACAATCGTCTAAATTGCTTATTATGTTCAGGTTACGACCCAAACTGAAATTAAACGCTTACTTTATAAAATAATTCTATTATTATTCACATGTTTAAAATAAAAAGCAATTTACTCTTTAAATCCGGAGACGAGTTCTTCGACTTTTGAAGTATGACAACAAATTCCACAGGAAGATGTGGTTGGATCAAATAAAGGTAGCAAATATTTGGTTCCAACAGATTGTAAATCTTCTATATTTACCTTAAATATCTGATTCAATAAGGTTTTCCTAAAATAAATACAGTTTATCTGTTTTATATAATTTAAAGCATTACAAATGAAAGAAATATAAGTAACTTAGTGCTTAATTTAATAAATATTAAATATATTACCGTATAAAATCTAAATCTATATCCTTATAGTAAGAAACTAAAGACTGAAATGAAATATGTGGTATAGAGGCCTCACTTTCCTCAATAATTTCGTATACCAAACAACTGCGACTAGATTCCAATAATGATTGATCCCACTGTTCTTTTCCACTTAAAAGATCATCCTAAAATTCATTAAAATACTTTTAAATACCTTTCAATCAAAAAGAAATAAAATAATAATAATAATAATAATAACAATAACTTACAATATATTTTTTCGTTTCTTTACATGCAGCAACCATAGAAGTGCACTGATACAAAACAAAGGTTAGCAATCCGCTATTTTCCTGCAGACTAATATGAAAATGATAAGAAAGTCCCATGCCTCTTATTATACACCAAAGTGGACCCTAAATATTTAATTTGTTTATTTTAAAATTAAATTTTGCTTAATTTCTAAACACTTCATTTCGTACATTACCTCCGATTGATTGAGATAGCTTAACAGAATTATTAATGCTGGATAATCGGGATGTTTAGAAGAAACTGTACATCTTGTCGCTTGAATCATGTATGACGAATCCACGGATCCAACACCTGTAATACAGCTCCGAGAAACCGAAGTCGGCAGAGGAAGTAAATATTCAGTATTGTTCAATATCTTATGCCTTTAAAGAAATGTATGATATTAGAAATTATAAACTAAATACAAATGTGTGTTTAGTTTATGTTAATTTAATTTTTAATATATTATTGGACAAAAGCTATTTTGTTCTGTCTCCACTCCTGTAGATTTTGAGAAATTGAGTTAGAAAGTTTAAGAAAAATATTGGGAGAATAGACAGAGTAAATTGTTCTTGCTGAATCAGTGTCAATAGTAGAGATGAGTGTAACGGATTTGAATGAAAATGAAAAGAAAACAATAGAACAACATAGTATTACAAATATACATGAAAACAGAGTAAATATCATTGATCAAGAACCATTTTGTTCTAAATATAAATGTGAGCATCCAGAGGTCATTTTTATATAAATTTGTAACGAAAGGAGAAGCTTTAGAGACTTTTCCCTTTTTCTGTTCAGTTCCCACGGACTAAGAATGGGAAAATATTAAAATATTAACGCAACTGTCAACCAGTTCTTTCCCCTTTGCATCAACCCGTGAAATTAACGAAAATATAACGGCCAACTGTCAAATGTTAGAAAGTTGACGACTGACTTAATCTAGGGAGGAAATCTATAAACAATCACTGACAAACAATTGTGTCATTGCTACCAAACAAATGGTCACATGATCAGATTCCCACACTAAAGACAGATATAATGAGAACACATCCGATGATCGGGGCAGACATCTTTAAAGGCAAACATACTTAGCACGGCCAGACTTCGAAGCCATAACTTATGGCTCATCCAACCATACTGAAGGTGGCAAGTTCCGAAATGACAGACATGAACTACTTCCGTCTCACCCTATACTAAGTGAAACCTAGAAAACTCACACTGGATAACAACTTTACTTCAATTGACCTGAAGACATAGGCCCATCAGAGACATTCGACTGAGGTATAATTATGTACACGCTCTCTCACAAGTTGGCGCAAACTTATGTAGGCAGACCCTCATTATTGCTTGGGACCAAATGTAGATTTAGACAGATAAATGTTATTTATATCTGTATGCTTTTTGGTGTATGTTTATTGTATACTTTTAGTTAACTCATTAAATTGTTATTTTGTTGTTAACTTGATTCCGTGAGGACTTATTTGACACATTAAGACACGCTGTCAATGTACTCATTGCATCTCCCCACTCAACTTTTTGCGACTCCTAGCCATCCAGTGACAACATGAGCGGTCTTCACCAGACCATCGCCGTCAAAAGGAGTTAAGAGTCGACTCTCTACTCCCAGCTTCTCACATAAATACATAATTAGAAAAAAAATTAATTTGAATGTTTACTAATTATAAAAATAAGTATTCTGCATAAAATCATATAACATTCAATTTGTCTTAGTTATATAAAAAAAAAATTAGGTGTATTTAAATATCCAATGTCAAATATATATATGCTAAAATGATCAATTCCATGGGATACATGACCTCTGTGGCATTACTCAGTGTAGTTTCATTCCACACAGTCGAATCATCAGTGCAAATTATTACAAATCATTTCTACAGTATCATCTTTCTTGTGCTATAAGAGAAAAATTCCTTGATTATTGAACTATAATATCATTATTCTGCAAGATAATGACTTTGCCCAAACTGTAGACAATGTCAAGAAAATTTGTTGTTGTTGGGAACGAAGTGATCAATCAACCATCTTCCGCATCCCATAGACATTAGTCTTTCTAATTTAATACTTAATAAAATAAAATGGAAAACCTAAATAAGAAAGATTTAAGGAATACAATTAACAAAAAAAAAAAATTGTTGTGATTTTTGTGGTGTCCCTGATATACCTGATATAATTCTCACATGAATAAATTTATATAAAATATTTTGCAATAAATAATTTAAAAACCAATTACTTGACAATTACCTTAAAAATGATTTTTGTGTTGGCTTTTCCATTAAATTCTTCCAATAAGAAAGTGAATTTTGTCCAAGAGTATTTAAATTAGCATTCATATGCACTAGAATGTTTTCAGGTTGTATCAACTTTCTTCTTAGTTCCTCTAAATCATTGATGACCTGAAAATTATTTTAATCATTAAATTTTTTTTGTGTTTTAGTAAATTTATTTAGTCATTTAAAAAAAATTATTTTTAACAAATATGCGAGACCGCAGATTTTAGCGGGAAAATCTGTGTAAATGAAAGAAAACTTTCATTTTTTTTCTCACAAATTAGTGTAAACAATCCCCAAGAGAAAAACTCCTTGCAGAGAAATGGAGCAGAGGTCTCCAGTAACTATCAACAGTTAGGTGGGAAAGTTGACACTTGGCTGTCAAGAATTCGCAAGTCATCGTCAACAACCGACAGCTTCCCACACTAACTCTATAGAAGCTCGCGCAACCGGAACTTTGGGCACTTGCATAGGAAGTTGTTTCTATATTTGTGTCTATCATTCTCCATGTCTAAGACTGGAATCCCGTCGAAGAAGACCTTCGGCGACTCTTCCATATCTTCGGTGACCGCCACACTTTGAGATATCGTCCAATCTCACCCCAAGAGGTATTTTGTTAGGACCTTTGTAAACTCTCTCTCTCTCCCAACAATGGCAATAGGTTTAACACATAGCTGTCTTAGTTAGAATCTGTAAACTTGCATATAGTTGCATTCAAGCGTATGTTAACCACATTTAATCTCAGTCTATCGTAGAATACTTTGTAATCGCCTTGTATTTTATTCTAGTTATTCAATAAATGTTTTATTTGTTAACCTGTCTCCTGTCACTCCAAGACACCTGTCGACTTACCGGCGCACCTCCCCACTCACTTTTTTTCTTGCCCTCCTAGCCATCTGAACCAACAAGATCGGGTTTTGCCAACCCATGCAGTGTAAGTGGTCAGCGAGGACAACCCCTGACCCTCTGCTTATCTCACAAATATATTCTTTATAGGACTGTTAGCAACTGAATTGATTAATGATTGAATAATCTAAACAACAAGTACTTGACACCATTGATAAATGCTACATTATCAAAACACCAAAAGAAACGAAACACAAATTATCATTAAATTTAAACATACAACTGTTGGACTAAACATAAATTAAGTATGCTTAAAAGTTACACTTTGTAGTTTACAAATTAAATGTGACAAAAATTTGTGCGTGCCAACTCATCAGCCACTATATGGATCTTCTCAGAAGCCAATACATAGAGAATAGTAAAAGAATTTACTTATTATTCAACTTGTTTAGCACAATGAATTTTCAAATGGTCATTATTGCCAAACAATCTGATATATAAAAATGACCGTTAACAGTCGAAGAGCACGACTATGCTGCGTGCATAATTTTGAATAATCACATCTCAGAAAAAAATCTGCGCATGTATTAAAATTATGTATTTAAAACATGTAATTTGAGAATCTATTGTAGTTGAATGTGAGAATTTCATTCAGAATCAATCAAAAAACTTTTTGATAATATATTGTTCAAATAAATAATTATAAAATTAATTTTAGAAGTTTTAAAAAGGACTTACTTCATTTGGACTTGATTCTAAAAGTTTCTGGATTTTTTTAAGAAAAATGTTTTGTTTGAATAAACTACAGCATGACTGATTACTGTTTTCCTTAAATGTGACATTATTTTCAAGACAATGCAATATAGAATCTCCTTGGCGTTTACACTTGGCAATTTTTTTTAACATTTTTTTTACCAGAACTTGTATACGATCTACGGTAAATTTGGTTTTATATAACAATTCGTGAATCCATTGAATTCCTTTTTGATACTTTTCTTCTTCCACCTGTAATAACAAAACTGTTAGTTATTAAATTTTTAAGTTTTAATATTTCTTTTAAAAAGTATTAATTGAATTGAAAAAATTGATCAACAAATCTTTTCAATAAGACCAAATTGCCATTCTCAAGTAAAAGAATGAAATAATGCACACTGGAAAAAATAGCTTTTAAAAACCTATTATACTAAATGACTTACAAATATTTTGAAAATTTATATTTAATTGTATAATCTATGTTTTTACAAGTTCTATTCAATGCACATTGCTTTGTTATTTTACTTGATTTTGACTGATTTAGTGTTTAGAGAGTTCATAAAAAGTATTCATTTATCAATTTTTCAATTTAATTGTCTTTAAAAATTTTATTTTTAACATTCTAAAACTATAAAAGGTACTTTTATTAGTTTATCAAAGCCTTCGTCATCTTACAATGCAATTAATATATTTTTATATTTTGTTTTTAAACAACTTATAACGTTTATTAGCGACATCTCAAAATAAACACTAAATTTCGAATTACCTTTAAAAATAAGGTGACTAATTGAGCAAAAGATCCAGGACTAAAAATATCCAACTCGTGTAATCCAAGAAAACATCCTTTCTCTAGAGTATCGGCATCCAGTTCGGTGACAACTTCTTTATAAGACAGTAATTCTAAAGTAGAAAAATTAGATTAAAAAATAATAAATAAATAAATAAATAACTTTTATATAAAATTTAAGAAAAATCATCACTTTCAAATATGTATCTGTGACATCTTTAATTAAACTTACTTTCATTTCTCTCAATGGGTAATTCCATTAACAGACATAAAAAGAGTGGAAGATAGAAACGTAATTTCAATGGTATTGAAGCTGAATCCATTATCACCCACATCTAAAAATAAATTTTACAAGTTTAATATTTAATTTAAAAATTTATAATAAAAATTACAGGTCAAAACATTAATAAATTTATTTCTATCATCTTACATTATTTATAAATGACGATTCACATTTCTATGATTAATATTAATACAGAATTTTCTATGAATATTAATCATGTTAACTAAATGTATTTCAATTTTACAATAATTAACTTTAAAAATCTGCACTTATGTAAATCACAAAAATTAATATTCTGAGAATTACTTGCAGGCATGAAAGCTTACTGGTGTACTGGGCACCAGTATACGAGTAAGCTTTCATGCCTGCAAGTAAGTTAACTAGCTACTAATAGCAAGTAATGCCCAGTACTAGCTTGTACGAATACAGCTGCGGCTTGGCATAGTTGTAGTCGTACACAGACACTTTTACGTAAACAGTAAATACTTCAGTATGTGTTTATATCTACAGTAGAGAGTCGTTTATCCGAATCAATTGGGGACTGGGGTTGTTCGGATAACCAATTATGTATGAAAAAATATATTAACCTGTCCAATGTTCAAATTTTTCTCCGTCGCGTGGTGCTTCGTGTTGAATTTTCGTCGATTTTAAGCCTAATGAAAATTTTTATAATAATAATCAAGGCTATTGCATCATTAAAAATTATTTCTTTATTTTGTACAAACAAAACAAATATATTGAAAAACATAAAAATTATACTTTAGAAGTAAATCTAGTATCAAAGACGTTCAATTCGGCACGACACAGTCCGACTGAAAAGCGTTCGGATAACCGGTGTTCGGATAAACGACTCTCTACTGTATATACTTTTTCATACTTTTATAACTTATATCAGAGTAAATACTGCCACATGATGTCTCTCTTAATACCATTATAAACAATAAACTTTTCTTCTGCTATCTTGTAACATTGCAGTTTCTTATGAAATTATATTTAAATAATCTACAAATTTACTTTGTGCAAACTTTGAGTTAGGCTAGGGACCCGAAAACATAACCGTTATGTAAGTCAAGAGATTACTGCACAAAGATTAATACGTTTATTCTTAACAAAATGGAAATGTGTACATTTAAAATTAAACACTTCAACTGAATTAAAAATCAACTGAAAAAACAATACATCTAATTAATAAAGAATATTACATCAGGACTATTAAAATCTATCTAAAGATTATTAGGTGCTAATATTATAAGCAAACAAAGTTTAAACACCATTACAAGTACACCAAATAATTACATTAAAATTTAATTTTTGATATTAAATATTAAAAGCAAACATCTGCAGCCCTACATTTATTAAATTATAATTTATAAATGGAAAAAAATGCATCAAGATTAAGAGAAACTTTACAAATAAAATTATTAATTTTACAATCTGCATATTAAATACTGTCTAAGTTTTTATTGGGCTGCAACTTGAAAAACTCGTAGACCTATAAATTCCCACTGTTGTCGGTCCGTCCGTCCCTCCGTCCCTCCTTAATCTCGAGAATGGAGTCAGGTAGACGAAAGACAAAACCAGATGCGAAAACCTTATAAGCAAGAGGCTCTGATTAACTATATACAAACTTCCGGTATAAACCAGAAGTCATATTATTTCAATTCAAAAATTTTTCCCCAAAAGGTGTTAGGTAGATGACCAGCATGACTATTGTTAAAGGAAAAGTATGATGTACAGGGGCAAGCCACTACTAATTTGAGGTAGAGAGCATATATTTTAAATTAAATTAACCTTTCAGCAGTGGGTTAGTCGGGTATGGTGCTATCCATATGTAGCGGAGAATAAACGTGGGAAATTTTTTAAGCATCTTTCCACGCGTTTTTTTCTCATTACCATTTCAGAAAAAGATTTTGTAAACAGTTATGTCTAGTAAAGAAAAGTCTTTTTTATTGTTACATAATTCCTTTTTTACGTAAATTTTTTCGCGGTAGTTTTTGGCGATATCCGCAAAAGAATATATCCGTCCTTCACCACTGCGACACGATCGCCCTTGACAGATATCCGTCGGTCACTGCTGAGTGGTTAATAAAAGTATGATTAAAAATTTCAGCCCAGCATTGTGTTGTCACAATAAATATTTGCTCATTTAAAATAAAAAATTAGACAGAATAAATATTTTATATTAAAAAAATTTGAATTAAATCCAGAAACTTGAATTATTTTAATTGAAAAAAATGATAAAAACAAATGAAAAGTTTTAAAAATATGTAAGAACTTACTGTTACAAATTTTGTGTTTACATCATCGAGATGAAAAGAGCATGGCATTTCCTGCAACATTGGATCAAAAGTTGGATCTTCCTTACAATTAGTTAATCTTCTAATACAATGAAATTTTATTTTATCAACTGAAGGAATAGGTACTGACTGAAGTAATTCCTTTGGAGGTTTTATCTAAAATTTGAATTAAAAAACAATAATTTTTTTAAATATTTTCATTGAGTAGCTTTTTAACCGTAGTTCAACGGTCAAAAAATATCTCCAAATTATAAATAATTACAATGCATAGGAATTTTACACTGTTATGACATTTACTTTAATTTAGTTTTAATCTAAATAAAACAATTACTTATTTACATAATGTTTTTCGAGATCGAATCCGTCTCGCCTCCAAATACTTAACAACAAAAATAAATGTATTTGAATAGAGAACAAAATCAAATGTAACCATAAATAACTTAACACAGATGTAAGTAATTCATTTACATTTCTTATTGTTCATTTTAGGACTTCATATTTTATTTTAATAACAAAATATAATGATTTTATGCATTTTTGTTTATGCTATATTTAAAACACTTCAAAGCTTATGACACATTTTAAATGTTTAAGTGGTCACTATTCAAATATATCAAACCATATGATGTACTTGAATTGAGAGCAAAATCAAACATTTATTTTTGTAGTAAAATATTTGAAGATAAAACTCATTTAATCTAAATAAAAGATCGATTCCTTAAATCTTTTAGTGTTTATTTCGTTTTAGTTTGTGTGTAAAATCAGCCATCATGAAAACATTGTTTTTGAAAGGACAAAATATATATAGTCACTATCGTTATTTCAAAATAAAACATAACAATAGTAATATTAAATCAAATATTTGAAATATCAAATTGACTTTATAATAAAAGTGTATTGTAATAATTTTATAATAATATTTTTCAATTACTAACATCATTTCTTTTCTTTGCAGCTTGGAATAATTCTTCTTTAGCTTTCAAACCTCCTTCTCCTAAATTTTCTTGCTGCTTAGAAATTCTCAATTCTTCTTCTTTTATCAATTTTTCTTTTAATTCGGGACTAGGTTCTCCAATAACCTATAACAAAATTAAAATTCTTTTAATCATATTTAAAATTTCTTCTCTAAAATATGCTGAAGTAATAAAAGCTTGCAGAAACAATAACTTAAAAGATGAATATGAAACTGTTTAATATTTAATCGAAGAACTATAGATTTCATAGTGTATTAATTATGCTATTGTTATATGGGTATGCATATTAATAATTGTTGGTATGACATCATCCCCAGACTAAGCAATAAACAAGCAAATAAGCTGGATAAATCAACACACTTTTTCTGCTTCACACTTTTTAGAATTCTGATAAGTCGACTCTCCCCCTGAAAAATGAGTTCACACCACATGGCTTATTGTACGGTGTGAACTCATTTTTTCAGGAAGGGAGTCGACTTATCAGATGTCTAAAAAGAGTGAAACAGAAAAAGTATGTTGATTTATCCAGTGGTGACGCGTTAAACGATGTCAAATAAACCGAGTTTTTTTTAACATTAACAACATTACTGCCTATGTAAGTCTGCCGGGACCACAGAAAACTGACTAATTAACCTATGGTGTCGAGTTATCCGGGTGTCGACTTATGCGGAGTCGACTGTATTTATATGATATTTTCAGGAGATTACTTAATTTTCTTACTTGGAATGAAGTAGTTCAAGCATGAATCAAGATAAAAATGTGTGAAATAATAAATCAAAACTTATTGATTTCCTATTCATTCATATAATAAAATCTTGACAACGCTACAACAATCATCATAAAGGTACTATACATTTCTTGTATATTAAATTCATTTTTCATTTGTCACAAGTACTGAAAAATTTCTCAAATTTATGATAAAATCAATTATATTAAACAATTACACTGAAATTAAAATGTAATACTAGGAACAGTTTATATAATATTAATAATTTAATGATTATATATTAATCATTCATTTAATTTTACTTACTGTTACAATATTTTCAACTAAGAAATACTTCCTTAAAAGATTCTGCCAATATTTCATGTCTCTTTTTGCTAATTCATTAAACAGATGAATATTTCTCATTCTCTGTTCTAACTGAAATAATATATTAAACAGAACATTTTGAATTTCCTGTATATATTAAATACCTAAATCGCATTAACAATAATTATTTATGCTTACCTCTTCTATAGATCTGCCGTAAAGAAAGTCGAGAATAATAATTTCGATAAACATACGATGATGAGCTTTCTCTATCTAAAACAAGAAAAGAAAATTAGCTAAATTTTACATATCAATTAAAATAATTATTTTTAATTATCCCATCATAAAAGATTTATCATTTGTTAAATTTTTTATTAAAAAATTCATTATTTTCAAATTTAAAAGAAACTTTTTATATTTTTTAACTCAACTGGGTATCTGAGGCAGTTAAGTCCTTGGCTTTTAAATCCCAGTTAAGTCCTACCACTTTGGGGACCCAAAAATATTGAATATCGGCCGAAAACGCCGATAATTGTTTTTATGGGCAGTCAAGTAAATAAATAACACATTCTTCTCTACGTATTTTCCAATGCCAAAAACATTACAAATTAATAACTAAAACTTACAGGTTTTAATTAATCATTCAGAGAAACAAGAAAAACAAGCAATTGCTTATTGTAAAATGCTCACAATGCCGAGCTGCAATTTTTAACCACATTTTTAATAATTTTTTAATTAAAAATATATGCTCTCCACCTCAAATTAGTAGCATCTTGCCCCTGTACATCATACTTTTCATTTATCAATAGAGTCCTACCAATCATCTATCTAACATCTTTTGGAAAAAAAATTTTTGAATTGAAATAACACGTCTTCCGGTTTGCACCGGAAGTTCTTATATAGTAAACCGAGACCTCCTGTCCCTAATCTTTCCATATCTGATCACAGCTTTCATCTATCTAACTCCGCTCTAGAGATTACAGAGAGACGGACTGATGACTGGGAATTTATAGGTCTACAATTTTTTCAAATTGCATCCCAAAAATCACATGACTTCCCGTCAAGACCAGAAATTAGTATCTAGATAATCAGGGCCTGTAGGCTCTAAGCTTTTCCTACCTGGTCTCGATTTTCATCTATCCACTCCATTCTCGACATTAAGGAAGGACAGATGAACAATGAGAACCTATAAATCTGCAATTTGAAAATTGCAGCCCAATAAATCACTACCATTCCAATACTCTGTTGCCTAAACTGTAACGATTATCTTTAAATTATGACGCCGTGTTCAATCAGTCTTTAAAAGTTAGTTACAAATATTAATAAAATGATTTATTGCAGTAAAAATACTTCATACAAATAGTTATTTACAAAATAATTTAATGTTAAATAATAATTTCATTAAAGAATGACTTAAAAAATGAATAATTCTTACGTCGTTTAATATATTTAATTTCGAATTATGTATTATTGTCCAAATTCTTTTCATATCAAACTCTTCCTCACCAGTTGCTAATTTAGTAAGAACTTCTAATAATCTGAAATAAATACAAATATTGATTCAAATTTATTTCATAATATCTGTGTTAAAATTTACAATAGTCTTTTACTTCTAAAAAATTTATTTACTGATACGTTTACTTGACTTGAGAATAGACATTGTAAATGTGTAAATAAACTGAAATAGAGTGATATCTTGTACTTTAAATGTTCCAGAGTTCAAATATTAAATTCAAGAGAAATTCGAGGTGGAGTTTGAATGACACTTCTACGTTTAAACTGCATTTACTGCGTAAACACCATCTGTCCTGTGCCCAAGTTGTCTCTTGCTGTAAAAGCATCTTTTGCATCATGCTCATGTGTTTTCAGTGCTTCTTATGCTTTATTTTTTGGTGTGTTTGGTTATATGTATAACACCTATCTATTAACCATTGCATCCAAGAAAAGGGTGGAAGCAAGAAAGCCTAAGAGGAAGGTTTTAGTGTCAACAACTGAGGTGAAAAAATAAATTTATCACAAAGTATAAAGCAGTAAGTGTAGCAAATCTGGCGTTCATGTTTAAGATACTGAAGTTGACAGTGCGCCACCAATAAATGCAATTTTTATTTTATTACACAGTATTTACATATTTTATTTATTGTTTAGAGCATTTAATTTTGTTACTTTTTATGTTAAATTTTGTGTATTTGCTGTTTAAATTTACAAAATAAGTATTAATTGGGGTCTGGGAATGAATTAATTCACTTTCCATTATTTCTAATGGAGAAAATTGATTGACTTTGAACATTGTTCAAATGAATCAATTTTCCCTTCATAGGAGGCCATTTGAACTCTGTTCAAATACAGTTCAAATGGCCTCCAGGGATATATAGATTTAAATGTTAAGGAATTTGGTTAGTTTGAAATATGGCTACTTAGAAATTCAAAGTGAAAATTCTGTCTGAACTGTGTTAAGCATATGTTAACTCATTCATTTAGATCAAAGTGCATCCATACTATAAGAGAAGAACAAACCAATCTGAACAAATCTAATCTGGTCAATATGGCTTTGCCTTTACAGTATCACTTTATCCACGAACTACCATTTTTTTCACTTATCTCATAAAATACGGCTGGGTTTCAGAACTGCAAGATTGGGCCACAAGTAGCAGCAGATTGAGATATAATTTTAGGGCTCTAGGCTACTAGAATTGGGCATATTACTGCTTTTTGGGGCACTTTTAAAATAATTTTGGTTATATTTTGAGGAATTCTGCTTTACTTTTTATAAAAGCTATCTGGCAACCTGCGAGGTTCTCAATGAACATGTACTTATTAACTGCAGTTTGTTTATATTATTATTATTATTAATGAAAATAGCATTCTGTATATGTAGCCATATTCCATTTGCTTAATAAATTACGTCAGTTATGTAGCATTTGGTATACTGTACACATATATGTAAATCTTAGATAATTTGAAGTCGTGATTATAAAACTGATAATATCTAATGATTATGATAAATTCTCAATAGAAGCTTACAAAAGGAAATAGAATTTGATAAAATTAGCTTTTTCTTCACAATATGCTAAATAAATTGTTTGAAGTCCTCAATTAACATTTAAAATCAATGTTCAGTGAACAAAATATATCTTCAAATTCATGATTATGAAAACGGAGTGATTAATATAAGATTAGATATATAGATGCCATTTATATTTTTAATGTTGTTGTTATTTTAAAATTAAAAATATTAAAAGATATTTTTTATATTTTTTAATTTGTTGTTGAAGTTGAACTATAATGTGTTTTTGAAGTCAAACTATAATATTACCAAGAAATGAATTAATCATTTAAATAAATATAAATTATTTATTAATATGTTCATTGTTCAATAATCTCTACTTTTTCATTTAAAATTTTCAAAACATACTTGTACGACGAACAATCTAGAAGGTGTCCGGAAAGTCTGGACCAATATTATTACCATTTCTTTCATTACAGGGAAACCATATCACTATGGAAGAACAAAATCAAGTGAGTTTGATGGTGGAAATCCACAGTCACCAAAAAGTGGCCAGTGAATTCAATAGACTCCATCCAGATAATGAACTGATCATGTACAGATGTGTTGGTAAGCTCACTGCCAAAGACTGTTACAGAAGAAGAAAGAGGTAACAGTCCTTTCTTCTTCTGTAACAGCCATGGATGCTCCCAGATGAGCTTACCAACACATCTGTGCATGACTAGTCACAGTCTGGATGAGGCCTATTGAATTCCCTGGCCACTTCTTTGTGACTGAGTCCCCACCATCAAAATAAGTTTAATTCATTCCTCCACAGTCAGTGACATAGTTTTCCTGTAATGGAAGAAATGGTAATGTGAGAAACTCCTACAGGGTCCAGACTTACAGGGTAATAATTGTAATAACTACAATTAACTAACCTATTAAATTATTAAATACTTCTTTTTTAATTTGTAAAAATTTACAACTTTTTATTATTTTTTTAAGTTTTTCATAATGTTTCTTGAAATTAATTTAGAGAAGAAAAATATAAATAATAAAAAGTACCTTGGTTTAATATTATTTAACTGAACTTTCAAAACACATTCAAAATCCATGGAAATAAGTGTTTGTGAGTTTTCAATCAAAGAAGCATTAACCTAAAATAATAATTTAAAAAAAAATTACAAAAGTTATTTCCACAAAAGTAATTTTAATTTTATTATATTATAAACTCAAGCTTTAAAGACAAACTTATAATTAGCATCAAATTTCTAAATATATAAAATTTTGAAATTATTTATGACTAGGATAATTTATATGACAATTCAACAAAACAATATATTTATATACACTGAAGATAATTATTCCTGCAGAGTCAGTGTTCAAAAACTGCAATAAGTTAATTTCTATCATTTAAAAATGTTCTATATTCTAGAATCTTTCTTTAAATCACACTTCCAATCTAATATCTAGAAGTACAACTTGAATTTGGAGTTGTTTCATTATGTAATTTAATGTTTTATAAAAAAAAAAAAAAAAGATATACAGTTTATAATCAAGTTTAAATTATGGTCATGCGTCAGATAACATTTATTCAGGCAGTGCTAACTACGTATGTCTATAGTCACATGAAGTTATATTATTAAAGTAAGAAAAATTTGGTGATTGAAAATCTTGGAGAATGTTGGCTTAACCTAGTGGAAAAAAGCTTAAGAACTTGGCAACATTGATCTCATGTCTTGTATATAAAGCAATTTTACTGTCAGGCTTCATATGAGGATCATTCAAAAAGAAACGAGCCAGAGACTGCAATGTAAAAACCAATGACAGAATTGTAATGTTGTGTGTGTAAGAATGTGTGGTTCCGACAACAGCACGGAAGATCACAGCCCGCCGCTAGAGGGTAACGGGTGCATACCACGTGACTACAAAGCTAGCAAAAGCATGCGTCAGTCGTCCACCAAATCAGTAGTGTTGTAAACAGTGAAACAGTGAAACAGAGGCGTCAAAAGAAGAGCAAAGAGGTGTTGTTTGTCTTCTGACAGCAGAAGGAGTAGGGAGAACAGACATTCATCGAAGAATGTTACAAGTGTACGGTGAACACTGCATGTCCCTTGCAAGCGCTTCAGAGAAAGGTGGGTGTTGTTAGCCGATGATGCACAGTCAGGAACACCACACCACATTACCGATGACATTGTTCAGCTGGTTGATGGAGTCGTTACCCAGGACTGCCGAGTGACGGTCCTGGTAACGACTACTCGGATGACGACGTCTAGCAGTACGTTCAGAACTGGTTGACAACGCAGCCCCGGGACTTTTACAAGACATCCATTCACCGCCTTGTGTCACAGTGGGAAAAGTGCCTCAATAGCCAGGGCCAATACTTCTGACATACAGGTAAGGGTTTCTGTTTATAGGCCTCAGGCTCATTTCTTTTTGAATGATCCTCATACATTAACCAAATAACCAGCATTTCCAGGTCCTAAAATTTAAGCATTCCAGAAAATCTTGCAAAAAGTTTTCAATTTCCCAATTTAAAATAAATATTATATAACAAAATAAAAATATTATGTCAAATAGAAACAATTATAAACATTTTAATTAATACCGTTTGTGTACATTATCTTGTCTAAAGTACCCCACACAGTTATGACAAATATGCATATAATATGGTATTCACACAATGTCATATTACATAATTCCTACTTTACAGAATGTATTGTGAATGTTAAACAACACAACTATATTTAAAAATTTTGTTATATTTTTAAAATTAATTAAATTAATACTAAAATTTTTCATACTTACATCACTACAATATGGTTCTTCGATCTCTACAAATTCCCTTTGTAATGGGGAAACTGAAGTATTATGAAGATATTCCAGAAGTAATTCAAGAGCTACACATTCTTCAATTTCCTAAAAATTAATATACATGTATTTAAGAATTAAAAATCCATTATTACAGTAAATTCAAATATTAGGGCTATTTTATACCTTCGTCATATGAGAAATAACATGGTCTGTAATAATTTAGTTTTTTTTTTTCATTCAATAGCACATTCAATAAATCTTTAGTGGGGAGTGCAGAAAGGAAACATACCTTTTTAACATTTGAAATACCCAGCTTTACTTGAGAAAATCCTAGAAGAGGTGCAACTGTGCTTGCACACCCCTATATCTGCCTGATTTCATTATATTTATATGGAATAATGTATATATTATTTTTTTAGACAGGCATTTTAAATATACACATAATAAATACATATTTGACAATATGTATGTTTTTAACAGATTCTTTACAATTATATAAATATTTTTCACATTTGTTTTTTTAACTCTTTACAGGCTATTTTCAAAATTCGATAGCAAACTTTTTGCTCAGACAGCACTAAGAGGTTTAGGTTACGTAGTTAGTGTGTTTTAATTAGTTCCATAGTGGGCTCAATATTAATCTATCCCCTTGGTTGGGCTCATAACTTTAATACAGATAACACAAAACATGTAAACTTTATTGTGCATGTTATGAAAGGAGAGTGTTAGTTTTATACTTACCTATTTACGCATATATAAAGACAGACAGAAAAGAAAATTGTGTTAGTCCCTAACCATTTCTGGCTTGTCCAAAGCTGCAAAGGAAAAGAAGAGCAGCAGTGGCCATGCTATCAAAGGCTGATACCAGTAATTTGGAATAAATAAATTCTGGCAACATATCAAGAATGTGTCACCAAAAGACTGCCTACCAGAAGGATTTAGAAGAGAACTGGCCCTATCCAGGAATACGCAAGTGGAGGAAATGTGGAAAACTCTACACAGACAGTCCATTGGTTAGGCCTGACAAACTACCAGTACACTAGCAACGGGTTAGACTGCACCAAAGTGGAGGTGCATTTTGTGTATTTGTATAAGGAATATCCACTAGATCACTAGTGAGTAAACTGAAGAAAAGACACTTTGTAAACAATAGGATGCATGCTTACAATACATAGCATCAAGAATATTGGAGCTAGCCACAAGAGTATACACGAACACAACAAACACATATGATAAAGGACAGAATTGTTATTTTGTGCCTAATGAATAATACCTTAAACTACTCAAAATGAACATGAAAATAGTTAATTTTATCTGTAACTTCTACATACTTCACATGCAACTAATGAGGTTACATTTCACATAAAGAGTAAGAATAACAACACACTATTACATCAAAAAAAAAAAAAAACCTCTAAAAAATTAACTAATTTCATAAAATGTTTAAAGAAAAATATTTTACAATAATGTAATATAGATTTCTTTAAAAGAATTTCATTGAATAAATGATATTTCATTTCCACTCATTAAAAATAACTTATTCCTTAATACAAATAATTAATTATTTATATTAAGGTTACATAAATGAGTCTTTTGATGTCCTTTCTCTAATAAGTAGTCTCTAATAAAAGGTCAACTCCACTGTAAGACCATTGTTTTCATGAGGTGTGAGAAAGGACATCAAAAGACTTGTTTGTATAGTCTTAATTGTGTATTAAATTTACAATTATAATCCTGGCCATTTTATCAAATATCAAAAAATATCTTTATTTAGAATAATTAAGGTTACTTGCCTTTACAAGTGGTCCTCTCCATGCTAAAGTGACAATTCCATGCTCACAATCATCACATGGGTAAGGAACAGTTTTTACAATTGGCTCACTAAGAGGAGGGACAGGATTTTGCCATGGACGAGTAAATTCGGAAAGACAACCCTAAAATAATTAAAGATTTAAAATAAAATAGGCTATTTATGGTTAAAATTAAACCAAAATATCACATCTAAAATAACCTACAAAATTCTATATTTTAAAATAAAAAATTTATCTTAAAAATTAATTACTCTAATGAAATTTAGAATTTTAATTCTTACAAGAAACAACTCAAATTTTAAATATTAAATTCACAGAAGCATTCACAAAACCTTGTGTCTTCTTTTAACATCCTTTTCGCACTCGGGAAATAACTGTCTTTACGGCGGAGTCGACCTTCTTTTGTAGGCTACTCTTCCGCCTCAATATGTAAAACACGGTTAAAAATATCCCCAAGGCTTTCGGCACAATCATTAAATTTAATTTACAAAAAATATAATTATAATTAAAATTATAATTAAAACATGCCAGGACAAAATTCATACTTTAAATATTAAATTCACAGAAGCATTCACAAAACCTTGTGTCTTCTTTTAACATCCTTTTCGCACTCGGGAAATAACTGTCTTTACGGCGGAGTCGACCTTCTTTTGTAGGCTACTCTTCCGCCTCAATATGTAAAACACGGTTTAAAAATTGAGGCGGAAGAGTAGCCTACAAAAGAAGGTCGACTCCGCCGTAAAGACAGTTATTTCCCGAGTGCGAAAAGGACGTTAAAAGAAGACACAAGGTTTTGTGAATGCTTCTGTGAATTTAATATTTAAAGTATGAATTTTGTCCTGGCATGTTTTAATTATAATTTTAATTATAATTATATTTTTTGTAAACTCAAATTTTGTTTTTTTTTTAAACAAATAATTTATTCCAAGTAATTTTTCTTGTGTCTTTTTTTCATTTCCTTTTAACTGATTTGAATTGACAGACTTTAAAACACATTTTAGAATTATTTAATTTTACTGGAATAGTCTATTTCTTTAACATGGAAGATTGCCTGACCTACTTTCTAACCAACCTAACTCGCCGTTGCAGCTTCCGTGTTGCATAAGACATGGTGGTGTCGGTCCTGACAAGGCACCAAAGAGGTGCTGACCCTCCAGTCACATTATTATATTTGAAGTGTAACAAACTTGAGCACACAAGAAAGTTGTTCATAACATTAACAATTAAAAAAAAAAAAAAAAAAAAAATGCTGCAACTATGCTACCCTATTTTCATATTAGACTTGTCTTTTTTGGTCCTTCAACAGTAACGTATGAAGCTTATTCACTTGTGGTAACGAAGTATGTAACCACAAGCAAAAATATCTGAAAATAAATATGATGAAATGAAAATTTTATTTAATGACATATAAGACTTCATTTTCACTAAACAGGAAATGATGTCATGTTTTTTTAAATCTCGTTTTATAGGCTTTAAACATGCGGAATAATAATGCTAATGATATGATAAAATAATTTTGTTACATACAAAAAAAAAACTAAAATAGGAAAGGGTCAAACCTACATTGTATAACTCTAGTATGTAGCGTCTTATCCACTCAGCTAGTACCATTACAAGGAGAAGAAACACCAAAAATTTATTAGCTAAACACTGAATTTTCAGAGAACCGTTTTTTGGAAATTCTTGAGAATGGTTAGGTTCATTAGAAGGGTCATATGTGGAAGCAATGGTCACTGCTGAGAGACTCTACGATTACGAAACCATTTATTAGACGCGAAATGAGCTTATAAGATTTCCGCAATTTTTGAAGTTTTAAGTCGGCGGCAACCTTTGGGGTTTCCTCTCCTTTCCAAGATAGTCTCAAAAGGAAGAGTGTATCTGGTTTGTGAATGAAAGTTTCCTCAACGTCTCGATAATTCCAGGGCAATGTGGTCAACTTCCGGTGATGGGAAGATCTCAATCTGAAGACAAAAGATAGAGACAAAAATGGACACAAGACACACATACAACAATTGGTTGACACTTTTAACTTTCAGGAGAAGAAACAGCCACATCCTCAAATTCCTGGGTTTTTATTCATTTCTGTCCTCGATTGCCCATTCTGATTGGCTGCTTTTCCTTGTTCTCGCTTTCCAAGTGGTTGACCACTTGTTACTATGTGTAACAAGGTCTCAACTTAGATTGCGAGAAAGGTCAAAATCAATGTTTAATCTGATCTCCAACCGAAAATGGTCCTCTTAAGACTTACATTTTTCTATTGTTTTAAAAGTTTGTGTTTTTAAACAAAAAAATTATTTCTAGCTTCTATTTTTTTTTCTTTAAAAAGAATAATTTTAATGAAAATTTTAGTGAGGGTTTGAACCTGTCCAGAGCTTCACATAGGTATTGAAAATTAAGTAACATTTTTATTTACTTAAATAAGTACTAAAACGAATATAATAAGCTACCTCATTTAAAATTAAAATGCAGCTAGATACGACACAATTCTACGCAGCTGCTATCAAAAGGCAACTGGATTAAATGGGAAAATCGCAAGTGTGGAACTGCTGAATGAACAGCCATCAATGTTCATAATACTACACATATGTGTAGAGCATAAAGCAAAGACCCG
Source organism: Centruroides vittatus (assembly GCF_030686945.1). Classification (NCBI taxonomy): domain Eukaryota; kingdom Metazoa; phylum Arthropoda; class Arachnida; order Scorpiones; family Buthidae; genus Centruroides; species Centruroides vittatus. The sequence continues at coordinate 756,791 of NW_027121533.1, forward strand.
ATTGTCGGAGAGTGGGAGATTGGCAGAAGTAAGACATTAAAATATTTGCTTTGAATTTAAGTCTCACATTAATTTTAAATCTTAAAAACTGGAATAAAAAGTGTGGCTTAAATTCAAAGTAATAAGGTATATGTAATTGAAATTCAACACTTTTTACGAATTACATATTCAAATAAATACATCCACTTACTTTTTGAATTATCCTTTCTTCTACAGGAGAAAGAGCTTTAAACACATCAGAAGCATTTATCTTTCCAATTATTGTTATGCAAAGATTTTCAGGTCTGTAAAATTGATTATGATATTCTTTTATCTGCAAAAAAATTACGAAATTAATGAAATTATTATTCTTCAACAAACATCGATTTTAAAAATTAAGTAGAAAGTTAATTTTTAATGATTTATTATTAATTTCATCAACTTTACTGTTTTTATAAGTGATAAAATTATGATGAGGAAAAAGTTTTCTCGTGTAAGAAATTCCGAAATATCAGTCCCATCGACAATATTTTATCAACTTAAGAAGTTTCCGTTGAAGACAAATAGTAATCTTTTTCCTCATCATAATTTTATCACTTATAAAAACAGTAAAGTTTGAATAAAGTAGCTCCAGATATTCACCATAATGCATATCAAATGCCTGCACACCTGAAGTGTTTGTTTATTTTGCCAAGGTCTTAATTGTTTTGACCGTACTTTCTATGTCATATTGTCCATTAACTGTTGTCATGTCGTATTGACACCAGACAGTTAAGCATCTACAGTAAGTTCATCTTACTATTCTACTATATTACACTATGCAATGTTATATTACCTTAATATTACAGTGGTCCCTTCAAAAACTTCTTAATACTACGTTCGCACACAATCCACGACTCACTTTGATCTCGATTTACCTATAATCTGGATTGTGACTGTCGCCAGTTAACCGTTGAGCTGTTCGCACAGGCAGTCCGCTTGAGAAGAACCCGGCTATTACACGCGATGATAAAACTGGCATAACCACGCAGTAATTCACGAACACCAGCAAACAAAACGGAAGTTTTGGTTAGAAATAAAATACTTTTTCTTGCCATATATTTAATAATAGACAGATGTCATCGTCTCTCCAAATATCTTTTTTATTTCTCTGTTGATAGCCAACACGTGTTCCGCAGCCATCTTGTATTTTCTCGCGCACATGGGATCAGTTGAGATTGAAACGGAAGAGAGAGGGCGCACCAAGGCATAGTCGTTGACCTTGGTCACAATCTAGATTAAAATGCTCGGTGCAAACAAGGTATAAGAGAGTTCTACCATATACAGTAAAATTTCAAATTTATAAATTAAAATTATTGAAATTCTAAAAAAGAATAATACCTTTTCATTAGTGGTACTTTCTCTCAAATTTTTTAATCGTCCACCTGTCTCCGATTTATAGCCGCATTTACCCGGATATGCTGCTCTAATCATCTCTAAATAACAGAGGTTATCACCATCATTTTCGTAAGATTCCATCTCACAGTAAACAACGCCTGCATCTTTTCCTTCGCCATTAACATGATGTACTTCTGTTACAAATGCTTCATCCTAAAATAAATTTAAGCTTTCAGAATGTATAATTTTCAATCCTAAATTTAAACTTCTAAACTTTTAGGGTACATTATGCTAATTTTTAATTAATTAAATAAAAAATTAACAACCTTTTCTTTTAAAATTTTCTAAATTGTTTAATTAATTTCAAATTAAGTTGGTCGTATCCGACAAGAACCTAATATGGCTCCCGTGAGAAAAAATTCTGTAAACAAAAGCGGAAATAACAAGGAAGAGAGCATAACTGAGGAAAACCAAGTTAGAATCGGTGAATAACAATATATGGGAGTTTGAAATTGCAAGAAATGTAGCCTTAGATAGAGTAAAATAGAGAATAACTCAGAGCTTAGTCCAAATAAATGGGAAAAAAATTGAGGAAAACAAGATATTTAAAATGAATTTCCATGTATTGATCTTAACACAAAATATGGCTTAATCATTTAACTTTATTCCAAATTCCATAATTTATTTAATTAAAAATTGGTGTAAATAGTTTAAAAATCTGGTAGATTAAATTTATGATTGGTTAATCCATTTCAATCAATGTTTATATCTAAAACTTTTACTAAATTATTTCATTATGTATATATTCATACAACAACAACAATAAAGAATACAATAAAAATTATATTAAAACTTCCATCGTTCAGACAAATATATAAAATTTCTTGAGTTTTACTTCATTTGAAATTAAATTTAAAATTTTAAAATTACATTAAATATACATTAACATACAGTATATTTGTCGTAAAAAAAAAAAAATATGGTAGCAAATACTTACAGTAAGAAGTGGATATAGCACATGATCCATATAAATAGGTAATAAATTCAAAAATCCTTCCGGTCCAATAGTACTCATCGTGTAACTCGTATAGTCGACGGCAGTAAAAGCATTTGTACTCGAGGCCAGGCAACGATTTGCTAAATGGTCCAAGACACCCTAAAAGAGATTTTAATTATTATCTAATGAGATAGTAATGAATTTAATTTTAAAACTATTCAGGCAAACACAAAACAAAAAAAAATTATCAGCCTTAAGACCACAAAAGTAATAGAAAATATTAGCTGCTTCTGTAACAATGGCATAGAAAATAAAAGATCCTGTTTAGCATATTTATTCAATTCCAAGATAACCTATCAATTTTAACCTAACTGATGTTGAATACAATAGAACGTCGATTATCTGAATCAATTGGGAACTGGGGCTGTTCGGAAAATCGATTTTTCAAATAACCGATTATGTACGAAAAATACATTATTAATATAGTATATTAGTATATTCCAATAATAGTATATTAATATATTCTACGTTGAAATTTTTCTCTGTTGTGTGTTGCTTCGCGTTGAACTTTCGGCGATGTTAAACCTAACAAAAATTTTTATAAGCGTGGCTATTGTATTGTTAAAAATTATTTCTTTATTTTGTACAAAAAAAAATTATACTTTAGAAGTAAATCTAGTATCAAAAACGTTCGATTCGGCACGACACACGTCCCGACACAGTCCGACTGGAAAGCTTTCGGTTAATTGACGTTTCGGTCGATCGACATTTGAATAATTGACATTCTACTGTATTTTTTCTGTCGCATGTCATTCCACGTTGAATTTTTTTCGACGTTAACCTTTTTGCAATTATTTGTCAATATATCGTCAAGTTATTAATTAATGAAACAAATCACTTGACAATCTATCGTATATACGTGATTTTTTTTCGTATGTGTATGATAATTGCTGGATTTTTGGAGGATTTTTGAATAATATAAATTGAATGACCTTGAGTGAGTAAAGTTTGCAGTGATAATTTTCAAACAATGAACAGTGAAACGTCACGAGTTTAAAATGATTAACGTAATCCTTTTCAAAATATTTTAATTGAATTCAATATTTATAGTATATCCACAATGCACAAAACTAAACTGACAAATGAATGAAAGAATATGATAAAATTAAATTTGCTCTCTTGTAAGAAAGATAACTATGCTACTTGTTCTACTGCAATTATTAAACTGGAAAAGTTTCTTCTGATATCAACTATAAGATACATCCTGATTTCAGAGATATTGTGTCTAAATTTATGTCATAGAATCAAGGAAAAATATAATACATATGTAAGAATAATAATAAGTATTCTGAATGTTTTTCTCGGAATACACATTGGTATCAAGTGCATAGAACTGTTAAATATGTACTTTAATATACACTTCATAGTTAGAAAAGTAGAATATTAAAATTTTCACTTTTCTAACTATGTATTTTATAGGAAAACAGAACTGAGCTATGTGGCTTAAAAAACTAAAACCACACGAAAAAGAGTTTAAAACTAATCTAAATCTAAAATTAAAAATTGTCGTGGAGGTAAATGTAATTGACGACAGTCGAACACTTGACCGATACATATTACACAACCAGCAATCGGCTCGTATACTTTCGATGGCAAACTTTGACCTCGATTTTCAAAATACTGGCTTTCTCGTGGCATTGGCCTTGCCAAGTTGTACATATTTGCAAAAAATTATGTTTGTTGGTCATGCAGTTCCTTTAAATTTTGATCCAAACAAAACACTTCGACTTATGCAGAACTCCACTTACACTCTGCTCAATAATTTTAAAGTATCAGTTATGGTCATTTCTTTATCATGGAATATGATGACTTTTCTGTCTACTACCAACAAAGTATGCTTCATACGTGCTGGTCAGTTCGGATCTTGGAATTATTTTATGCAAATTTTAAGTGTGCAGATTAAGGTTAATTATTTCTTCTGTTAAATTCTCTAATCAATTAAGACTAATTGCATTTCATTGAAGTTTGTATTGTGGTAAATTTAGTACTTTTAATTTGTGCCATTACTAAGTGTAATGCTGCAAACCAGCTAATTCTAATAGTTCCATCTCGACACCTATCAACTTTTAAAATGCAGGCTTTTAATTCTAATTCCAAACGTTTTCGATCTTTTTAAAAGGCCTTCTTCATGAATACAAATCGAAATGATTCTTTCTTTAACTGACTGTTTGTTCTGGAACATTATAAATTTTTAACTTTAAATTTAACTGCGCAGGCTCGTATATAAATATCTATAAACGGTGTGGTACTCGTACCAATATACATAATAAATATATAAATAAATATAATATATGAATAAATAAATAATTAGCCGCTCGTCTCTTAATTATTATTCAAAATTAGACTCACTCTCCATGCGGCTGGTATTTTACTGGACTCTCTAAAATTTATTGCGAGTCCTTCTTGGTACGTCTTATATATCTGCCATGCCTCCGCATATTTCAAGTGCCTCTTGTCCTGGATCTTTTGTATTATTTTAGCCCTTTGCCAATCCACAGTGACTTCCTGCCGGGTCTGCAATAGCATACGTTGCTAGGGCCGTGACCGGTTGCTCATTACGTACGTTCCTTTCATGCTTTTTCGGTCTTTCTTTTAACGATCTTCCTGTTGCCCCAATGTAGTATAGCTCTGTATGTCTCCTTTCATCTTGTACCGGAATCCTATATACCACTGGAATCGAGCTCTGGTCTAATTCTTCCTTGTCATTGCATATTATTTGGTAAACTGTGGGATTCCTTTTAAAAATTATTTTCTTGTTTGTTGTTGTTCCTATTTCGTTGTAAATATTGCTTAAAGGAACCATGTAGTCCATAACCGTGTATTCTTTCATTTTTTCCCGCTCATCCTTATCTATATTGTCTATCCTTGTTTTGCTAATGATGGCTCTTATTGTATTTTGGTAGATACCGCACTGCCTGGCTAGCTCTTTTACATACTCTAATTGTTTAATTCTATCTTGTGGTTTGCTGCAGTGTTGCTATTTATACCATGGAACTCACACGACCCAGCACCTTATAAAATAGCAGCATTCTGGGCATTAATAAAGAGAGCCTACACAAACTGTGGATTGACAAAGGGCTGGTGGAAGTCACTGTGGATTGGCAAAGGGCTAAAATAATACAAAAGATCCAGGACAAGAGGCTCTTGAAATATGCGGAGGCATGGCAGATATATAAGACGTACCAAGAAGGACTCGCAATAAATTTTAGAGAGTCCAGTAAAATACCAGCCGCATGGAGAGCGAGTGTAATTTTGAATAATAATTAAGAGACGAGCGGCTAATTATTTATTTATTCATATATTATATTTATTTATATATTTATTATGTACATTGGTACGAGTATCACACCGTTTATAGATATTTATATACGAGCCTGCGCAGTTAAATTTAAAGTTAAAAATTTATAATGTTCCAGAACAAACAGTCAGTTAAAGAAAGAATCATTTCGATTTGTATTCCTGAAGAAGGCCTTTTAAAAAGACCGAAAACGTTTGGAATTAGATTTAAAAAGCTGAGTTTTAAAGGTTGATAGGTGTCGAGACAGAATTATTAATTAGTGCAGTTAAAGAAGAATGTAATTCTAATATTTCTTTTTTTAATCTTTTAAATCTGAACTATTTAGTTAAACTTTTCACGTAGTAAATATATCATAATTACATGTTAATAAATTCAATTTTTAATAAAAAATATATTTTTTATAATTACCTTGAAAGGATATAGTTCACTACCCATAAATGTGAGATGTTCCAGAGTATGAGGCAAACCATCATCATCATATGCCTCGGTGGCTATAAAAAATAATTTAGAAAATATTTTTACACAAAACAGTAGTAACAGTTTTATAAAATGTATATTTATTTATATAAAATTAAAAATTCTAAATACCGAATAATTAAAATAATCCTCATTGATTATTATTTATAAACTTTTAATGCCTTTAAATTAGTTTTTTGGATATGCGATAAATGCTTGTTAATATGAATTCCGAAGGGCATACAAGTTTTATTTGACATGGTGTTTGAATTATCAGAAATGTGTTAAAAATTCAAGAATTATAACTTTTATGAAAAAGAAAAACAAAATATTTTTTCTTCGATAAATATGACATAAAATTTGCCTCTGAGTCAATTCGGTGGATGCAAACTCCAGAGGCAGGGTTTGAGTTCTTAGTAGTGAGGTTGAGGCCAAAGATTTAAATGCGAAAACATGTACATCGGACATTCGGCGCCACTTTCCTGTAAGCCTAGAAGTTTGACGATGGCGTTTGGAATGTCGAGCACGATTCCACCGACTTTCCAAACACCACTGTCAAACTTCTAGGCTTACGGGAAAGCGGCGCCGAACGTCTGACGTATGCGTTTTTGCGTTTAAAACTTCGGCCTCAACCTCACTAGTGCCTATGTACTGTACAATGTACCGAATGCTAATTTTACCTAGCAAACATGACAGATTCTAGTAAAATAGTAGTTTTTAAATTTATAATTAAATATTAAATTATTTGCTTACATTAGAAATGAAAACTTAAAAAATTAAAAATTATATAAATTAGATATGAATTATTGGTAAAGAAAACAGTTTTAATTTTATAAAATATTCATCTAAACAAGAAAATAAAGTCAATTCTTCCTATTTCAAAATGAACGCATAACAAATGACGCTATAAATGTAATAAATTTTTATTATTTATTATCTTCATTTCACTTTTATGATTTTTTTTTTATCATATTGACTGAAAGCCCATAAAATTTATATCTATTTTACTAAGTTTATTATTAATAAAAGTGTCGTAAAATGATATTAGATCTCTAGGACAATGAAGTTGGAATTCCAGGAAAATTCTATTAAGGACATATTTATTTGTAGACACCATTTATAGTCCATAGTGCAATTTATTTTTGCTTGAATTAACTTGACGAGTTTCAAAATTCTGAATTAATTCAAGTACTAATAATTCTAACATAAAATGGGAAATGACAGTATAATTTATGAAATTCACATTATCTGGCTTTGAATTAATAGAAATTTACTATATGTGATTAAATTTCGCAACAAAATTTCAACTTACAAAATACAATACAGATAATAAATTTCAAGGATTTCAATTTATTATAATAACAACGTAAAACACGTAAACAGATAATAATATTTTTTTTTTTTTTTTTCAAAGTTCGTCGGATGTTAAATTTTTGTTTAATAAATTAAGACATAGTCGCTCTGGAAACATTTTTTACTTTCCTAGATGATCTCCATTTTTTCTTTTGTTCTAGAACGATTTTTCTTATAGATGACCGGACCTTTCTTTAGAGGCTACTCAGCCATCCAATATTTAAAAAAAGTTCTTTAAAAACAAGGTTAATCCAATTAAAATTATAAAAATAATTTCTTAAAAATTGGGAAATGGGATCTTACGACGTCCTTTCTTACATCCATGTCCATTCGGGAGTTCGGGCCTTTATCCACTCAAAAATGCGCTGGAAAATGTAGATTTTTTGACTCGATCCCTCTGGCGACGATTTTCCATTTTAAGTTTTTCGCAATTTCCATTTTTAAGAAATTATTTTTTATAATTTTAATTGGATTAACCTTGTTTTAAAGAACTTTTTTTAAATATTGGATGGCTGAGTAGCCTCTAAAGAAAGGTCCGGTCATCTATAAGAAAAATTGTTCTAGAACAAAAGAAAAAATGGAGATCATCTAGGAAAGTAAAAAATGTTTCCAGAGCGACTATGTCTTAATTTATTAAACAAAAATTTAACATCCGACGAACTTCGAAAAACTTAAAATGGAAAATCGTCGCCAGAGGGATCGAGTCAAAAAATCTACATTTTCCAGCGCATTTTTGAGTGGATAAAGGCCCGAACTCCCGAATGGACATGGATGTAAGAAAGGACGTCGTAAGATCCCATTTCCCAATTTTTAAGAAATTATTTTTTATAATTTTAATTGGATTAACCTTGTTTTTAAAGAACTTTTTTTAAATATTGGATGGCTGAGTAGCCTCTAAAGAAAGGTCCGGTCATCTATAAGAAAAATTGTTCTAGAACAAAAGAAAAAATGGAGATCATCTAGGAAAGTAAAAAATGTTTCCAGAGCGACTATGTCTTAATTTATTAAACAAAAATTTAACATCCGACGAACTTCGAAAAACTTAAAATGGAAAATCGTCGCCAGAGGGATCGAGTCAAAAAATCTACATTTTCCAGCGCATTTTTGAGTGGATAAAGGCCCGAACTCCCGAATGGACATGGATGTAAGAAAGGACGTCGTAAGATCCCATTTCCCAATTTTTAAGAAATTATTTTTTATAATTTTAATTGGATTAACCTTGTTTTTAAAGAACTTTTTTTAAATATTGGATGGCTGAGTAGCCTCTAAAGAAAGGTCCGGTCATCTATAAGAAAAATCGTTCTAGAACAAAAGAAAAAATGGAGATCATCTAGGAAAGTAAAAAATGTTTCCAGAGCGACTATGTCTTAATTTATTAAACAAAAATTTAACATCCGACGAACTTCGAAAAACTTAAAATGGAAAATCGTCGCCAGAGGGATCGAGTCAAAAAATCTACATTTTCCAGCGCATTTTTGAGTGGATAAAGGCCCGAACTCCCGAATGGACATGGATGTAAGAAAGGACGTCGTAAGATCCCATTTCCCAATTTTTAAGAAATTATTTTTTATAATTTTAATTGGATTAACCTTGTTTTTAAAGAACTTTTTTTAAATATTGGATGGCTGAGTAGCCTCTAAAGAAAGGTCCGGTCATCTATAAGAAAAATCGTTCTAGAACAAAAGAAAAAATGGAGATCATCTAGGAAAGTAAAAAATGTTTCCAGAGCGACTATGTCTTAATTTATTAAAGATAATAATATCTTCTTTACTTCGCCATGTCCAATCACCAGGAACAAACTATTCTCCACAGCAGAGACGACCTTTCTTTAGAGGCTACGCCTCTGCCAAATTATGTAAAACAGTCTAAAATGTCCACAGGTGACAATCTCTTCACAATTAAAAATATAAGATTTCTTTGTAAAATAGGGCTGGCGGAAATACAGTAATAACAACGTAAAACACGTAAACAGATAATAAAAATATCTTCTTTACATGTGATTGGACATGGCGAGTAAAGAAGATATTTTTATTATCTGTTTACGTGTTTTACGTTGTTATTACTGTATTTCCGCCAGCCCTATTTTACAAAGAAATTCAATTTATTATAATTAGCGAGGTTCGGGCCAAAGTTTTCAACGCGAAAATGTGTACGTTGGACATTCAGCGCCTCTTTCCTGTAAGCCTAGAAGTTTGACAATGGCGTTTGGAACGTCAAGCATGATTCCACCGACTTTCCAAATGCCATTGTCAAACATCTACGCTTACAGGAAAGTGACGCTGAACGTCTGACGTACACGTTTTTGCGTTGAAAACTTCGGCCTCAACCTCGCTATTATGTGATTTTCAAGACAATTCTTGTCTTCTTGTCAATATTGAAAATTGAACATACAAGGTCTGTTCAAAAGTTCAAACTTTCATTAAAACTCACACTATAAGGTATAATCATAAATTTTTATTTATTTATTTTAAAATATATCCCTCTCGAAAAAGTACAATATTTACAACAGTCATATAGCTTTAGAAAACTCTGCCAAAAGCCTTCCTTTGAGATGGTCAAAATAGCCTCTGTCAAAGCCTTCAGAATACTGTCAAACTGCTCGCCTTTCAACATCAGAAAGAAAAAATAGCCACACGATGCCATATCTGATATATGAGATGATCAAGAACTTGGACCATTTTTGAAGTGAAAGAGTTGCACACAGCAATGCATTTGTGAGCTGGAGAATTTCTTGGAGAACCAACCACCTGTCTTATGTTCAGTATTGAGGACAAGCCTGACCAAGTCTTGCAAGCAAATGATTCATAAACCCAATATGGGAAAGTGACAGGATAAGAAGGGTACAAGTCCATGGGCATTATCGTCAGTGCAACAGAATAGTATATGTTGCCAGATTTTCAAATAGGAAAGTTTTGCTGTTCAATGCACCCTTATCAAACCTTGTTTTTCTTTTTACAATAATTCAACAGGTAAAAAAACTTCCTGGAAATATTTTTGTGAAAGCCGTAATCGAGGGTAGGGAATGACTATGATTAACTCTATCACTTAATCGAGTATCCGTTGTAAAACAAATCTTTTGGTTGTCATATAAGAATGGCCAAGTTGAGAGCGGCGGGGCGGAGGGACGTTCTATTGAGTGAGATATATTATATCGAAAGCGATGATTGCTAAATCACCTCTTCCGGTCAGGTCTGACACCAGGTTATCGGTTTTAGGACTCGGATAACCATGCGTGAGTAATCGACTCGCAAAATGATGTGAGCGATCAACGAATTATTCCAAGTCAAATTTCTAATTAAAACAAAGATTATATTTATTGAGACTTAAGCTAGAATAATTACAAGATATACATAGTAAAATAAACAGATGAATTCCAATAAAATACGATAAGAGGCATGGAAATTAACTAATTATGAACGAACTAAAATTAATCTATTAGCGCTATATTTAACCCTACATGCACGGAGAGAGTTTACAACCATCTATCAATTATAATACCTCAAGGGTTTCTTCCTTAGTAAGACTGTATCACGAATTTAGATCAGTCGTATCTTTTATTATGTGGTCAGTTTGGTTATAGATAAATCTTCCGACGATCTACCTAACTATATATGGCTCACTGCCTATCTACACATAAGAATGGCTTCTATCCTTCCATGGACTTGCCTTCTTCTAGTTTTGTGTGGCTGGTTCAGGTTCTGATTATACCTCTGATGAACTGCACTTAGTTACAGTATGGCGTATTCTGGACTTCATAGAACTGTGCGCTTTTGGTGCCAAAGTAGCCCCTTTTTATAGGGACGACCGACTGGTAATCGGCCAAGTCCATAAATGAGGCAATTTCGACTCATCTTTTAACAGGAAATCAACTTCCTTTGTTTTACAAAATGAAAGTATTAACATCCTGTGAGATAAAATTTAATAAAGGTCACAAAATATTATTTCTAATTTTTAAATAAAATTGAAAATTTATTCGATTAATAGCCTCTAAATCAGCAATCTCACATTTTCTACCTAATTACATTTACTAAATATCTAAGGGCACTAAGAAGACCTATTTATTTGTTTAGTATAACGTTGGGATTTTTTTTGCAATTATTTTCTCTATATCCACAAGTTTCCAGAATGTGTTTTTGAATCCTGCCACACGAGGACATATGTCTTGGCAGCCATTAAGATACTGCCGGTTATTAGTGTAGGTGTGCAATTTTTAGTTTTTCATTAGTGACATGCCTTATAAAACCAATTCAGGTAAACATTGTACAGTGGTTGGCTGCCATAATGGTCAGAGTGTTCTTTATAAATGGTTTGAAGCTGTATGAAACGTACATGAAAACATGATGCATCGAAAATGTCCACATATTCAATTGTTCCGGTTACATTCATGTGATGAATATTTACGAAGAGAATGGGTAACCAGCCATGCATTTACATCCAGCTAGATAAAGAACTTTGCCATCATAAGATAAACAAGTCCAGTACAAAATTATTACTTGCAGATAGGGTTTGTGATGGCTGTACAGTGACAAGTATTTTGTGACAATTTATTAATTAATTAAAATTTCACCTACTTTACTACTTGGAAAATAATTATTAAAGTCAAGTCATAATTAAGCATTTCTTAGTAATCATAGACTTTACTTTTAATAAGATTTCAAATGTTGGTGGATTTTCCAAAAATGGCATTCTCTCGTGTCATTATTCCACAATTTTATAGCACTAATTGACGAAAATAAATTAAAAATACAAGTTTGTAGAAGAAACTATGCAAAAATCCAAAAATTTTGCATTAGACTTAATTCTATGATATTCTGTGAATATCTTGGGCTTCTTTACAAATTAAATGGCAATATAAATATTTCCCAATAGATAATAACAGTGGAATATTAGTAAAATTACAGAAGCCGATTTTGCCAATTATTTTCTAGAAACAAAAAAATAGGATTTAGGTTTACTTAATTTTACTTTAAATTTTTACCAATTTTAAAAGATATTTCCCCACAATGCATGTAGCACACTTTTTCTTTACATTAGAAAAAATTTAAACACATGTCTTTATAATTTAAAATATAAAAACACTTATGATTACTAAGTGGGAGTTATAAACGAATTTCTACTTGTAATTTCAAAATCAATTATATTCTCCATTCTGTAGTTCTTGCAGTTTATCTTAATGGTGGCACGACGGCAGCGCTACAGTACAGGAAAATACGTAAACCTTCCCTGGAAACTCATGGATAGTCAGAATTAGATAATTCATTAATCTAATCACTTTGATTCAAAAGGTATAGTTTTGTCTTGAAAGCAATAATTAATGAAATCTACAAGTTAAATAATTTGCTAATTCTTTGAAAAAATTTCAAAAACCAAAAAATACATTTTGGATAACAATATGTCGAATAAATGCTCGTAATGCCGAATCAGAAGTGTATTAGCATTGACTGGAATCCTTATGCGCAACGTAAGGATATATGTACGGAGGTTTTGCACAGTTACACCACAACATTCACCTATTGGGCAGATTTTGTGGGACATAAATCCTGTATATGATCTCTGTGGGCCACCAAGGAAAATTCAATGTCAAATACTTCAGATGTAGCAGAGATCTTTTTGTATATCACGAAACATGGGTCTACGGATTTATATCCTTCTTGAACTAACCTTCTCGTATGATGTGTACAATATATTGGCATTTTCTTCAGTTAATTTAATTTATTTTGTTATAAAAAGTAATCTACTTGAAATGAAATCAATAATAGTTACACAATTCAAAAAAATTTCTCTGATTGCAGCACCAGGGTGAAATCACTACTATCCAGAACCTATAACCAGTGCATAACACGTATATACTATACATATAGTGCAGTTGACAAACGTTTTCAAGCTATCACTTCACTTTTCCTCAGGTCAACTGGTTTCCTGGATAGAGTGTACGTCGTTTAGTGGGGTCAGGTGTCTTTCCGGTGAAGTGCTTCCTCATTGCCATGCGTGGTTGTGTGCTGGATGGGGGGTTTATAGGGGGTTGGCATCCAAAAGGGATTGCCAGTCCTGAGACAGAGTAGTCATCTCCTTCTGGTTGACACATATCCAGCCCTAGCCGCATATGCGTCGGATCCGAAGATAGAGGTGCAGTTTGAAAAAGCTGCTATTATAGTCAACACACCCCACCAAGAGTATCTCAGGTGGCTAGAGGCCACGGCCATCTACAACACCAACGGGCAGCCATGTGTGTCGACCAGGAGGAGACGACTCTGTGTCGGGCCTGTCAATCCCTTTTGGATGCCAACCCCCCATCCAGCACACAACCAAGCATGGCAAGGAGAAAGCACTTCACCGGAAAGACACCTGACCCACTAAACGACGTACACTCCGTCCAGGAAACCAATTGACCTGAGGAAGAGCGAAGCGACAGCTCAAAAACATTTGTCAACAGCACTATATATATAGTATATACGTATTATGCACCGGTTATAGGTTCTGGATAGTAGTAATAATAGTTAGCCAATAAAATTAATTCACTGCAATTTTATGAATTATATATTAAACATAACTTTATAGGACAAGTATATTATTTTGAAATTAAACAGAAGCAAGCTGATATAAAAATAGATTCCAGTATTAAAAATAAAATTAATTCAAATAAGATATATATCAAGATTTTTGATATTATCTTATTATAAATAAGATAATATCAAAAATTTTTTAAATTATTTTTTTAATTAAAAAAGAATAATTAATCATTGTTGATTCTGAAACATAGCCTAATTTAACCTGCCCCATCATTGTTATTGCCATTAATTGAATATAGTGTTACATTCACATAACATATTTTCTCAATGATGAATACATTTGTACTACAAAACAGGAAAATGTTTTTAATATGATGATAGCCACCATTATTTTATTTTAATTATATTAACATTGGTCTAACCCTTTGTTTTTTATTCCTTTCTTTATTTCTTCTTTCACTTGTTTTGCGAGAAATATATGGATGAGAAGGGTGGTCCTTGCCATGCTTGCATGTAAAGGTACAAAGGGAGACATTAAGAAGGAATAGGATCATTTTGTCTTTGGATCCATGACAAGAATGGAAATAAATAAATATTGTAATTGATAAATAATTTCGTCATCAAGAATATTTCTTTTATCATCTATTAAATTTATTTGTAAGCATGACAAAAGTTAATCAGTTTTTGAGTTAATGGCAATATTAAGTAATTGTTTAAAATAAAAAATTAAATACAATAGAATCCTGATTATCCAAGCCTCGATTAACTAAAGTTTTGCAAGTTTTGCATTATCTGAGGCAAACCTTTAAGTTAATATCCTATTTTACTTACACTGTAATTCATAAAAGAAAGTTTAAAACAGTAATACACAATACAAATTAATTTGTTTCTTTGTAGCGATTGTAGCATTGAGTGGAAGCTTTTGAATTCTGTACAAAAGATTAGTAGCTGGACTAAATGCAGTGTTTTTAAGGACAAGGTATAACATGTTATGGAATGTTACAGGGTTGAAAGTTGAAAATTACTGTATAAAATAGCATTATATAACTTATGGAAGATTCCATACATTAATTCATGTATTCCTAACTATCTTTATAACTATTTAACTATAACAAAAACAAATACAATCAACACTGAAATATAAAAGGAATTTAATTCAGACTATCATGTATGTATTGTATGACTGTACTGCACACCTGCTAATGATTCACTACATCATCTTAGTCAAAACTTCCATAAATTCAATACAACATAACTCTCGTATATTTGTAATGTTGAAGCATTTAAAGTAAGTACAATTCTAAGAAATTGGCCTAGACAATCATTATAGGCTATAGTTTAAGATAAACAACATTCAGGGTAACTAACTCATGTGAAAATTACATAAAATGCAAATTTCATTCAATCCTAGACAATAAAATAATATCTGGTAAAAGGATAACAGCAACCCTGATGATATCTAAGAATGAGTTGACTATATAAATATATTATATATTCATAATATTTTAGATGTGAAAAAGCTCTCAGTCAAATGTCTCAAACGCTGACTGATCAAGTGGTTACTTCACAAGAGTTTTTGGAAAAAGCTTACAGAATCTTGCTAAAATTGGTATTCCGGACTAATTTTAGCAATATCTTGTAGGATTTTTGAATCATTTCATAACTATGGATAAAACTTGAATCCATATATATAATCAAGAGACCGAAGAACGATCCAAAGAATGGAGACAGCAGTTTCTTACATCCAAAAAACATTAAAGACAGAAGTCAACAAGCAAATTATTGGAATCTGTCTTCTGGGACTAAAATGGAAGTTTGCTCGTAGACTAGCTGGAAAAGAGCGCAACCATTATGGCAAAGTTCTGTGCTGTACTTCTTGAAAAACGGAAGCAGCAACTGGTCTCCAAACGTCGAGACAAGCTTTTGAAAAGTGTCTTATTTCAAGACAATGCCACGCCTCATAAGATGGACATCATGCACCAGAAATTGGAAGAGCTTCACTTTAAAGTTTTGAAACACTAGACCTAATCATCTAATTTGGTCCCCCTTCAGACTACGCCTTTCCTAACATCAAGAAACATTCAAGGGATATTTACTAGAACCAAGAAGGTCACATTAACTGCAGACAAGTGGTTTGCAGAAAACAAACATTTCTTGGATCGATTAAAGTTAAAAACAGTCATAAGTATGTGGAGCTCAAGGGAAAATGTGCAGAATAAATTTTTTCAATTGCATAGTTTTATTTTCTTTACAAAGAGAAAACCTGTATACCGATAAGTATATTACAGTACCCCTCATATTGTCATGAAATAAGTATTAAAATGAGATACTTTTTGGTTAATGAGATGCCAGCCAATATGTACTGTACAGCAATGAGTAAGATTCAAGCTCTGAATGAGAAGTTTCACACCATCCCCAGAATTGCTAACCCTTTACAATATTTGTCTCCAAAGATCAGTTTTTAACAGTATACTGCCTTTTCTACATGGTTTGCATATAGATGTGCACATCGGTGCTCGCTATCACTCCCACCTCAGCACCCGGTTGGGGATGAGCCCCCACACTTCCCTATAAAATCAAGTACTCTACGAACAGCCAAGCAGGATACTCTAAGCTAGCAGAGTCACGTGGGCTAAATTGTTAAATGCAATAGTCTTTTGTGATCATCTGGCATCCCATTAACTGAAAAGAACCTAAAATGATTAATGTTTAAAGATAATGATATAGACTGATAATGATAACTAAAGATCACTATTTATCTGCCATATATTGAGGCTGATAGTCTGAAAACGAACTAAAACTGCCTGTAGACCTGCAGGTAATGACGACAATAACAGAGCCAGTTATAATAAGCTAAGTTTTCACAGTGTATTTTAACTTTCAGTTTTGGTCCTACTAATTTTGATAACATTAAACAATTGATAATATCTGATTACAGCAACCAGATTCTACTGTATTTACAAATGTGGAACACGGAGAATGGGCAGTATACTCATACACGATAGAAACCGACCTTTAGAGGGGAATATCTCGGGAAGGATCGCACGTATGGATACGGTTCCTTTGACTTTTTGTTCGTACAATTCTAGGACGGGCGGGAAACTCTTCATTAAGAGTTCACAACTTACCAATATGGCCACAGTTTAAACAGAATGTTGATGACATTACGGCTGCCGACATTACCAATCAACGTTTTAAATTTTACCGGAGTTTATACTGGAAAATAATTGAAATCCAGAAAAATGCAAAGAATCTAAAAATAATCTTCTGAATTCTTTCTCATATACTGTATACACAAAATTGTAAAATAGAACTTACCAAAGGTCAGGTAACCGCTGACGATAGGTCCTTCCATTTCGCAAATACATATTTTCAATCCCGTCTTTTTCGATTGATACTTTGTCACGGGAATTTCCCCTTCAAACTTTAATTGGCATAAAGTCTGGTAATCATTAATAACTTCCAACATTTTGCTATAAAATCGATTAGATACTCTACATAAACTTCGCTGTAAGTTACGAGTGCCGAATCTATATAACGATCGGAGAATAATCTTCTAGTGATCAATTGACTGGCGAGATCGGATTAGACACAGATCGTCACCTTTCAAACTATAAACCTCGTGTCTTCCGGTTTTCCGGGAAACAACGATGCCCTCTAGCGGCAAATAAAGACAAAATGAACGTTGCCAACTTCCTACTAAGAAATAATAATAATAATAATAAAACTAAATGCTGTGATGCTGTGTTTTAGACATAACGCTATTTGATTCTTTACATATTTTATTTTTAAAAATTAATCTCTCGGAATAATTAATTTTATACTTTTTGAAGATAATGTTCGCATCGAGCTTTCAGTTTAAAATACGTGTTAAAAGTTTTTTTTTTCTTTTTAATTCTCCGCTCTGTCGGCCTCGGGTATACTATAGATTACTCCCTATGGAATTTCGTGTGTTTGGGTATATATCTTTTTTTTTTCTTTTTTTTAACTCTTTCCGCCCCTTTTTTTTTTTTTTTAACTCTTTCCGCCCTGTGGGCACTAAGAGGGCCTCTTTTAGAAGGCCCATTATGGGTTCGGCCAGGCCCACAATGGGGCGACCGGGTGGTGAGGGACGGGGCCCGACATATCCGAACGGACCACCCCCCGAAAAATTCCTGGGGATTATTCGACCCGTTCGGATTCGATCCCGGGTCCCCCAGAGCGGTAGGCTGCCACCTTCGGCCAGGCCCACAATGGGGCGACCGGGTGGTGAGGGACGGGGCCCGACATATCCGAATGGGCCACCCCCCGAAAAATTCCTGGGGATTATTCGACCCGTTTGGATTCGATCCCGGGTCCCCCAGAGCGGTAGGCTGTCACCTCTCTGGGGGACCCGGGATCGAATCCGAACGGGTCGAATATATCTGAACTCAGGGGACCGAGACGAGTTCAACGATACTCTACTTTTGGACCGGAGACGAAAAATAAAACAGTTATCATACTTTTTTCCGGCGATCGCGCGATGATAGGGAGTCGCGTCGCTCTCCGCTAAGTCGGCCTCGCTATCGCGATCGGGAGTCCCGTCGCTTGCCGTTAAAATTGCCTTTAGTAGACGTTTCCCCCTTTTTTTACTTTGTTCAAGAACTACCGTGAATCGATCACTAGTTTAGCACATGGCGGCGTGTGGTGGCGCCCATACGAGAAGTCAGTCGGGCCGCCATGTTCGCTGCCATAAGTAACATTAACCGAAATGCGATCGCGCGATGATCGAAAGTCGCGTCGCTCTCTCCGCTCTCGTATCGCGTGTTTAACGCTCCGGGAGACAACCGTAGTCCGACGTTACGGTTTGCAGACTTTACCGCAAGATGGCAATACTAGCAACTACGGTGCCGTCTGCATGAGAGCATTAAAAAAGTATGGTAACTTAAAAAGTGTGATAACTTTTTTATTTTTCGTCTCCGGTCCAAAAATAGGGTACCGTTGAACTCGTCTCGATCCCCTGAGTTCAAATATATAATCAAAGTCCTGAAATTCCATAGGGAGTAATCTATAGTACACCCTCGGCCTCTTTTAGCAAGTTCATTATAGATTCGGCTAGGTCCACAATGGGGCGGATGGCGAGAGAGGTCAGGTCGGCCGCGTTTCTTTACGCAGCGAGAGCGGGTACGTTCGTAAAGTCGAACGAGTTAACTATTAAATACGACACAAAAGTCAATGCAAATAATTAATATAACGATTATTCGTTATTTACAGTGAACAGTGCAAGAAGTGTTGTTCAAATTTTGTTAATTACCTGTGTTAAATGTATTGTGTTCGTTAAGTATTAAGTATAGTATATCGTTATTTATATACAGGAATTAAACGATTCGACACAATCAAAAATCAAATAATAGAATCAATAAAAGGAAACACTCGAAATAATTTTTATTAATAATTTATATCAATACAAGTGTTTCAGTTTTTAAATAATAAATTTTAAATTTTAAGAAGAAATGTTAACAAAAACCGAATATTGTTAACAAATGAATGTAAGGCGTTGAATCAACTTCAAGATGGTAAATGAAAACGGAAGATGGCTCGATCTTGCAACGATGTAAAGAGTTTTAAACCGGTTCAGAGGAAGAAAATGCTTCATCTTGTTAAATTTTGTGTTTATATTTTTAATTTTAAAACATCCGAACTTTGCATTTTGTTCCTTCGATTCTTTTCTGGTGAAAACTTCGCTGTCACCAAATCTCTGTTACGTAAATAATAATCAACGCCATTTTATGCAAAACCGCATCTTCCAATCAGCAACGACGCTTACTTTTTTGATTTTGTACAAGAAAAGAGCAAACTCGAAAGTCTGCGAAAGTAATATAAAAAGAGACTCGCACAGTTTGTCTCTTCCTGAAAAAATACAAAAACATTTCGTAAATCAAAAATATTAAAAATATTTCATAGAATTATATAAACATTTTATAATTATTTAAATATTAGTGTACTTTCTCTTAGCGAAAAAACATAAATAAATGAAAAACCTAGTTATTTATTGAAATTCCGTTGTTATATATTATTTAAAATAGATGAAACGATGCCATAAGCATTACACAAATGAATTTCATGAGTTGTAGTAAATAAATATAAAAATTGTACTTAATTCCTAAACAATTTTAGTCGTTCTTAAATAAAAATAATTTTAAAAATCATAATTAAAATCATCAACGCCAATATGTGATATGTTCACTTTAAACTCTCAATTCTTACATAATATAATAATGTTACATTTGTAATTTTTAATAAAACGCATTGTTTTCAGTGTGAATAAATACAATAGGCCTATTATTTTTTAAATTTGAAAAAAATGAATTAAAAATGAAAATCATAAAATTAATGTGTGATCGTGAGCGAGAGTTTAGAATGAAATGAAGATCTGTTCATTAAACTAGACAAAATGGAAGATATTTTCTAACCTCTTTCTTAGATTTTGCAGGTAATTCCTCATCTGGTAAACTTGAATAATCGACATCCACAACTGAAAATCAGACGATATTGTAAATTAAGCATACTTCTATTTTTCTCTTAACAAAAATTTATGGTTAATGTTACCTATGGTTCCAAAATGGCAGCTCGTCTCTGATTTCAGCAAATAGAAGAAAGGAAACACGTTCTAACCTAACCTAACCTATTCTAATAATTTGGTTAGTAATAATTATGGTAATTTATTAGAATAAGTTAGGTTAGGTTAGAACGTGTTTCCTTTCTTCTATTTGCTGGAATCAGAGACGAGCCGCCATTTTGGAACCATAGGTAACATTAACCAAAATGATTAATTATAAATTCAATAACAAACAACAATAAACTATAGCAGAACGGATACGCTTCTCAGACATCCAGTTACGTTACCCGTCACAATATCCAAATTATCTTAAAATACGTTAAAAAGACTAAAGATATGCAATTAATTGTATGTTTAATTATTTATTAAAATGACTTCGTAATTACTTAAATGCCTTTGGAACTACGAATATTATCTAATCATTACGTAAACATTTTTATGCAAATGAATTTAAAACTTTTATAACCGTTTAATTATGAAAAAAGTCTGAAAGGCGTTGAATTATAAAAATAGTCCCATACATAACCTTAACTATTTATCGATATTGTCTTACCTTTCTCAACCTCAATTGCTCCTCCAGCATAATTCTTATCAAGTTGTAAATCTTTTACAGTGTCAAAATTAGATTGTAATGTTTCTTTGTCTACTTTATTTCGATTTCCTTCTTCCTCAAATCCGTTACTAAAGGTATTCGAACGATGAAAGTCCTCAAAAACTTTTGGCGTTTCATCGGTTGATAAATTTGAGGTGCGTGATTTAACATCTCGAGAAGTCAATGGTTGACTTTTTTCTACTAATTCAGATATGTCTGCAACACAATTCTCTTTTTCGGCAATTATTGATTCGTTGTTTTCAATGTGATATTGGTTCAATAAATCAGTTCCGCCGATGTTGACATCACACTTTTCATAATCGACGATGGTATCGGAATGAATGCTACCATCACTTTCTGATCCATCTTCTCTGGATTCAGGTTCCTTTTCTTCATAAATTACTTCCGAAACCAACGAATAGCGCTCGAGTTGGCTAAAATCTCTAAGCAAAGGCCTTATTTTATACTCTTCATAAACATCCGATGTGATTTCTTCTGAAGATAGAGGAACATTTAGATTTTTCTGTTCGGCAGACGAAATCAAAGACTCGCTCTTTTCTGCTAAACGAGACAAGTCTGCAACCGATTTTTCTTCTTCGGTATTTACTGATGCATTGTTTTCAGTACTACAGTTGTCCGAAACATCAGTTGTGCGGATGTTAACATCACATTCTGATCCACCACTTTCCGATCCATCCTCTCCGGATTCGGGTTCCTCTTCTTCATAAATTACTTCCGAAACCAACGAATAGCGCTCGAGTTGGCTAAAATCTCTAAGCAAAGGCCGTATTTTATGCTCTTCGTAAACACTCGACGTGGTCTCTGCTGGAGATAGTTCTATCTCTTGATCGGATTTCTGAAAATTAAAATTTAAAAATATTTATTAAGTATTAAACTTAATAAATTTGTTCTCACCTAAAATGAGATGAATTATTGCTAAATATAATCTATAACCGAAATATTGCACTAATTTTAAAAACTAAACAATATGAAATGAATTTATGTGAATTGTAACTTATATTTATTAATGCCTTTTAATATAAGAAAGTCGTATTTATCGATAATCATCTTTCAAACGACAAAAAAATGAAGAAACTTGTCTGAAATTATTTTACTAAGTTTATACTTACATCAGAAGATTCTTCTGTATCATCGGATTCATCAAAAATATCGGAAAATGCACTGTTTTTATCAATACATTCCCTGACTTCTGGTTCATTGTCATCCGGAACGTCTTTTTCTGAATTAAGAACCGGATAAATATTTTGTTTTAAATTACTCTCCGAAATCCCACTCGCATCAGCCGATTCAGAAACTAAAGTATAAAAAAACAGAAAAAAATCAAAAATTCACTTCAGGACAACACGTTATTACAATAGAAACTGACGTACAGAGAAAAAAACTATCAAATTATTAGTGAAAAAGAAATTTTTCAGATTTATTTGAGCATATTCATTTATTTATATGGAGTTTTTTTTTCCTATTTATAACTTTATATCAAAGTTTAAAAATTCATATATATTGTTATAAACGTTATCGACATTAATTAATTTTTCTTTTAACAATTCCTCGAAAGTGAATTATGATTGTAAAAGCACGAAAGTTATCGATATATTACTAATGTACTGTATATAAATTGTTGTATGAAGTGTGAAGTATTAAGTCAAACATTTAAATGAAACTATAACATTAATAATCCATTGTCTTTTCAGTTCGTTAATTATATATTGTAGTTAACAAGCTCGAAAGTTTGGCTGCAAAGTCAACGATAGATTTGAATACCCAAAAACGGGAAGATTTATCGCCGTTTTATTTTCTTAATCCATTTTTAATTATTTGTATAGATTATTCTACGCTTTGTAATTAAAATTTAATTATACAGATTATGGCTACCGCTGTTATAACCTACACTCCGAGGCATGGGCTTCGGAGATAAACTATTTACATTCCTCCTGTCATTGGTCTTTTCGGCAGTTTCGTGTAACTGTACTTATGTTAACATTAATATAATTGAGATTTTTATTCCAATATTAATAAAATTTACCATTAGGAGGCAGATGATTCGGATCTAATAAAAAGTTGCCCGTTTGTAATAAAAGATTCGAGTCTTGTCCTTCTGTTGAAATATTCTGGGCAGAAGACTCATTATCGGGAATCTGCGCTTTTTGCCGATATTCAATTACTTCAATTGGCGGCTCAAACTCGGATAATTCTTGCTGCGGCCCTTGCTGCAGCTGTTGCACTGGCTGCTGATAATACATTCCTGGTTGCGGTACAGGAACAACCATTTCTGCGGGTTGCCAATAGCCACTCATATTAGGTGGAGGTCCATAATTGATTATATTATAATTTGGTCCGTAACCAGTCATATACGGCGAGGGACCATACCCAATCATATGAGGAGGGAGTCCATATGCAATCATTCCAGGGGATTGAAGGTCCTGTCTCATTGGTCCTTCTCGATACATTTGAAATGCATTCTGAAATATGAAGCATGGAATTGATAAATAATAAAAAATACGTTATCCTATTAGTAATGCCTATAATTAGAATATTGTAGATAGGTAAATTAACGTGTATATTATAATTTGAAAAATCGCCATCGGTTCTCAAATGTTTGTATTATTAATGGTAATAATATAATAGGTCGATATGAATTCGAGTCTACCTACTCCAACATAAAAATAATTTGTGTAAAGTAACTCAGAAAATTTTAATGTATTATAATTGAGTGTAAATATAAATTATGATAATTTGTCACTGATAGCATCAATAAGAAGCTTTACATTACATAAATAAAGAAGACAGATGTATAATTTGTCAGTTGCTGACGGTCTACAACCGTCGGTTGTTTTTACGATCGAATTGTACTATTGTAACTGGTTTTCATTTTTGCTGTTTTATTTAATTAATCTGTGGACTAATTGTATACACAATGCACTATATTATTGGTAATATTTTTCAGTCTGTAAACTGCGTGGTTTTTTACATATTTTATTACCATTTGTCTAATCTTCAATGGACCAATGCGAGATCTGAGTACTTGAAACGCATACCCAATATCAATTAACTTCAGACTACATTTGAATATTTTGGTTCGGTACTTTAGTGACCGCATTCTTTATCGTGATGCGATAAACCCTTTTAGTTACAGCCGTAACTAATAGTCTAACCGTTTAATGTACAGACATTTTTCAGTATATGTGTGATGTTTTCAGTATATGTGGATGTTAGTGTTTGTACGAGAGGAGTGACTTGAAGCTTAATTAATCCTCTGCCTTTTGTCGAAACTTTTTGAAATTTTGCACGGTGATTTGGGTACGAGCGACATTGATACTATTAAATTTCGGTGATTAAAGGTCGAAAAGATGAGGAGAAAGAGAGAGAAAATTTGTTATATCTCGAGTGTTATTGCATTTAATGATGGTTTATATACATTATTAGCATTTACAAATTTTTGTAAAACCTATTTCTTCCCTGAAAATTAAGCTTTTTGCAATTTTATAATCACTGATAATATGAAAAATTTTAAAAAAACTTTCATAACAGACGAGGCCACAGAAAATTTTAACATTTTTGTCGGAATTGATGTGCAGCTCATTGCTGGATTTTAATGCATTGATATTGCTATTATTTCTAATTAGCAAGTCTTTTCCAGAAGATCCGATAGTTGGTGTATAATAAAGAATTAATTACTTAATTAATATTTGTTATTATTGACGTGTAACTTATCGATCCATTAATTATTCTTCCTTAGTCATTTGCTCACAGTCACTTGTTTGAGTTTTGAAGTTGGCGTGAGAAATTTTTTTTATTTTTTTTTAGTTTGTAGTAACTTCAGAATTTTAGTTGCAATCAACAGTAATAATCATGCTTTAATTCTGAAACGGGAGCAAAACAGCTCTACTCACCTCCACTTCTTGGACATTAATATAAGATTTAAACAAGGAAATATACACACGAGTGTATACTTAAAACCCACTCTTGGTCTAACGACCCGCATAAATATAAGTTGTCGGCGTTTAAGGCACTAATCAAAAGGGAATTTTTATATTGTACCAACATTTAGGATCGTCTCAAAGAGATTAATACAATTGCGACGAATTTAGGTTAGAAAACCGCTACAATTGAAGGCCTGGTCAGATGTTACATAGAAAATAAAGATAAAAAACATACTAACTTTGATAGAATTAATAATAAATTCACATACAACAAGCGATTGAGTGGTGTTGCGAATGAACTAGCATCTTAGAAAAGCTCGAAAATGATGTATAAAAGAGCACCCAATATTTACAGTTTACTACGAAACGAAAAAGACGGACTAAAACAGAAAGAGAAATCTGGAGTATACGAAATACCGTTTAAAAACCAACAGTTAGGAATGACAAAAGATTGTGTGAGTGTGACTCGAAGAAACCTTGCGGTACGTCTGAGCGAACGTAAGTACAACGTTGTAAAAGGCCACAACATCTTAGCAATTATGGCACAAACAGAAGGAGCAGTTATAAAATGGGAGGAAGTCATTAAAACAGCGCACTCTCATTCGTTGCGTTGGAAAAAGTATAAATTTACAAAAGCGAAATAAAAAGAACGATTCCTAAACGCTAGGGATGCTAATGCACTTCCAACGGCGCGGAAATTAATAATTTAGCGTAAAACAATTTTATTGGCATCTATAAAATGTTTATGAATAACTTATAAGATATTCTAACTTACTG
Source organism: Centruroides vittatus (assembly GCF_030686945.1). Lineage (NCBI taxonomy): Eukaryota > Metazoa > Arthropoda > Arachnida > Scorpiones > Buthidae > Centruroides > Centruroides vittatus. The sequence continues at coordinate 782,707 of NW_027121533.1, forward strand.
TGATCATTCATTTTCTCAAAACTACGCTTTCGAAAAGAAAATCTTCCAACAATTTCACTTTGACAACTGCCAAAATTATATTCTTAGCATTTATTGTTAACGCAACAATTCGCTTGTGCCAGTAAATATAGGTGGCGTACGAGTCGACCAAAATGGCTGCCACGAAGGGTACAGCGTGCTTGACAACGTACGAGAGTTACTTGTGTGTTGTCTTTTTAATAACTTTTCTCTCTATAGTCAAAACGTTTTATCCGCATTTGTATCCGACATTAATCCTAGTTGATTTCGTAGTTGTTTAAGTCACGATGATTGCACTTTGTGACATTTTAGAATATGTGGCTGATCGAAAAAGATGTCTTACAGAAGGAGAGGAAATACCAAAACTGATAACTTCACATCTATCCAGCTCTTTCTCAGCAAACAATTTACTTCAGTTTCACCACAGCTAATTTTGCTGAGCTTAAAATTCTTTTATACACATGTTTTCACCCTATCTAATATAGGCCATCGTCAGGTTTAATATTATAAATGTTCCAAAATGGAACGTACCATTTTCGAATGTTTTACATATTTAAAATTAAAAAAATAATAATTGAACTTTAAAATAAATTGAAAGAAGTGTGTATATTAAATAAATAAATAAACAAATAAAACATAGAAAACAAAGCTAAGTAGAAGGAAATGATATAAGGGTTTTTTAAGTGCCATTATTTTTTCTATTATATATTTCCACGCTGTTGGAAGCGCATTAGCATCCATAGCATTTAGGCAACGGTTTTTCATTTTACTTTTATAAATTTCCACCTTTTCCACCTCCAATTATTATTATTATTATTTTTTTTTATTTTTAAATATGTAAAATATTCGAAAATGGTACGTTCTATTTTGGAACGTTTATAATATTAAATCTGACGATGGCCTATATTAGATAGGGTAAACACTTTCTATTCTAACAAACTACTTTATACCCATAGCAGCCGCCATTATGTAGTTCGCGCTAATACCGCTAGGTGTCAGATCTATCGTTGGCACAAGCGAATAGAGGTTTCCAACAAATGAGCATGCGCAATTGTCCGGCACCATCTTTGTGGTCTGTTTACGATTATTTGGGTTTACGCGCGCTTTAGCTGATGTTCTTGTGTTGTTTATTCGTCACGAATATCACTATGGTGAAATGTTGGGTATAACGGTCAATCAAGAACAAAAGAAGGTCATTTTTAAAAATCCTCGGCATTATTTGTCGTCAAGGACCTCAAACTGAGGAGATTTCACGACGAAGACAATCTGCATGGCTCTCGAGAATTAACCGGAAAAATTTCAATTCATTAAAGATATAGTTGTAGTTTGCCTTTATTTGTAGGACAAGTTTTGGTTAAACGTTTTTGGTAAAAAGTAGAATCAGAATTGGCGTGAATCACTTAGCAGATGAAGGTGTTTGCGGGGTGAAATTCTGATTCCACAGCTTTTTAATTTGTATGCTAATAGCTTGATAGTGCGACTTGCTAAATCCGACCCACCTGAGATTTATCTTTCTGATTAAGTTGAGATACATAATGTACGATGACGACACTGCAATTCTTGCCGATACTCCACAAATGTTGCAACAGGAAATTAAAATTTGCGATTACGGATTAACTACAAATTTTTAAAAACCCAAAGTAATGGTATTCAGGGAGGGAGGTCCATCCAGAAAGTGATGGTTTTTTAATAATCTACAACACCTTATCTCACTGACAATTATTTATTAACTTTGCTTTTCCTCTTTCTCCTTTGCAGACACCAATGACCTCCTCCGACAGGGACGCAACGTTGATGGTACTCTTAAGCTGTCCTATTTGTTATAATTTAGTCCGACCGCCTGTATATCAGTGCAGCAACGGTCATATTGTCTGTTCCCAATGCCGACCGCGGATTTCCACATGCCACACCTGCCGTGAGCCGCTCGGCCATATCCGAAGTCTCATCGTAGAACAGATCGCATCAACCTTAAAACTCCCCTGTGCCAATCAACGTTATGGATGTTCAGAACTACTACAGGAGAACGAGCGAAAGGCTCATCAGCGTCGCTGCCCTTTCAACCGTTGCCATGTCCTTTTGTCGATCTCGGTTGCTCCCGGGAGGGGATCTGCCTAATCTACAAACTCATCTATTCCAAGCCCACCCACAAGTCCCAACTCTACAACGATCCTCTTTACTTTTTTTCGGAATCAGCACCGAATTAACTATTTCCGGCACTTGGGCAGTAATCCTAAACTGTTACAACCAAAAATTCCTCATACAGGTGTCAAAGCAACACCCGGATAGACTTTCCTTTTTAATAAAACTGCATTTATTAACAAATCCTCCGTCGTCTACCATCTTTACCCACTTTATCGCCTTTAAAAAGGGCTCCCACACTCTTAACCTTCAAACAGGGTGAACAAAATCGCGCGCCCTTCACACACACACAGAGAAATCTCTAAATTTTCTTGTATTTCTCGATGTTTCAAGGTCCCAAGTCCAGAAAATAAAATCCTTCAGGTTCATTTTTTGACCGATCGCCATAGTTTCTCTCTGTTTCATATAACAACCGGGAAAGTAATTACTAGAGTAAAATAAATTTTCTAAACTAGAGAAAGGTATCAATTTTAATAATTATCACAAAAATAAAACACGATCCATATATTCTATGGAATAGTTCACCCACTCCTTCTATGATGTAAGTGAAGTGGAGAACGTCACTTAATAACAGATGAGTTTTATATAACCCTTATACATTTTATATAAAACTACAGTATAGGTTTAAATAACCTAAGCTAAAGGTAACGTTTAAAAATAAAACTTATAAATTAATATATAAATTATTTTTTATATTCATAAACACCGGTTGATTACAGGCCGATATTACTAACATAAAAGCCGTCGTTGGCGTGTGTGTTAATGACGTAACTCCTGCCATTTTTGTCCAATCCAGAAGAAATTTTGATGATATTCGTTTTGTGTTCCGACAAAAAGTATAGGCTACTTATTTTGCAGGAATTTTAACTACATAATAAACGTTTCCTCGATTCGGGATCGGTGATCGCACTTACGTTGCAGTGACGTCAGTGACCACGTGACGTTCATATTTTACCACGGAATTTTCCTTTATTGCACTTTTAAATATTTTTGTTAATGGCGTATTTTAAAGGTACTTTATTAAATTTAAAATTTAAACTTTAAAATAACAGCCACATCTCGTGACTTCTATTAGAAATGTTTTTAAATGTGTTTCAGTGGTGATAACATGACGTTTTATCCAGTAGGAAGTAACGATCTAACGGACTCGTTAGCTTCAATTTCTACTTTCTCATAAAAAGCATCAGTCGTGCTTGACTGAATAATTTCTAGTATTTACAAAATTTAATTATATGTTTATGTAATAAATTCATTTTAAGTAAACAATATGACATTTAATATCAATCAATCTTTTTATTTTTAATGTACAGAGTTATTATTATGTTTACAATTATTTGTAAATATATGAAAAAAAAAGAAAGGAGGATATAATAATAGTATGCGAACAATATTTTGTAAATTATAGGTAAAACAACAATATTTGTAAATTATAATAAATAATTTACAAAGCAAACAAAAGAAAATAAAGAATGAACATCAAGTTGCAGAACAAATCCGTTCATGAATAGCGAAACTTTGTTCAAAGGTTATAATGTCTATAGGCACATGTCCATGTCACGTGAAGTTAAGTATTGCATATAGTGAAGAGTCCATGAAGGATTATTTAGTGTAGAACACTGTAGAATCTTCAGAGAGAAGTCACTGAAGCAATTCCAGCATCATCACTCCGCCCAGACACTGCCCCCAAATACTGTAGGCATCACGCAGAGCAGATTCTACCAGAGGAAAACATGCTGATAAAGGCCAGTGGACAGCATGGGCTCCACCAGAAAAGAATACACTATAACATGTCTGCGCCCACAAGCCATCAAGGCACACCACCATATGACACAAAATAAAAAAAGGTTAAACACAAATACCTCACGAATTACATTTGGAAGTAAGCTGAAACACTATAGTGAAGAGGCAAGTTTTGAAGAGTCCTAAAGAGGCCCGTTGAGGCTGATATGAAGCACGTCGAAACGCAGAGATACACCTGCACTAGACATAAAACACAACACTATAAGGTGTCTAACTTCGATGAGGTAAACACAGCACAGCACATACAAAGCACTTGAGAACACTTTAATCACACTGACGCACAATAGAAATGAAGCACGATGGGACACAGCAGAGGGAAACATCACACAGATGCGAAACATGGAAGCATTTTGAAGGACACACTGATGAAACACTTAAGAGCACTTTAAGAAACATTAAGCGATAAGCACAAAGCACACACTGATAAAGCACTTGTGAACACTTAAGACACATTTTGAAGCATATACTGATGAAACATAAGAGCACATTGAGGACACATTTTTTTTCACCCTTCACCGCTTTAAGAGCACAAAAAGGCCAACGAGGACACATTAAGCGATGAAAACAAAGCACACACTGATTAAACACTTGTGAACACTTGAAGGCACATTTTAAAGCATATACTGATGAAACACTAAGAGCACTTTGAGGCACATTAAGCGATGACAAAAAAGCACACATTGATAAAGCACTTGTTAACACTTGAAACACAATTTAAAGCTTACACTGATGAAACACTAGAAGCACTTTGAGACACATTGAGCGATGAGGACAAAGCACACACTGATGGAAAACTTGTAAACACTTGAGGCACATTTTGAAGCATATACTGATGAAACACTAAAAGCACTTTGAAGCTCATTTCGAAGCATATACTGATGAAACACTAGAGACACTATGAAACACATTAAGCGATGAGGACAAAGCACACACTGATTAAGCACTTGTGAACACTTGAGGCACATTTTGAAGCATACACTGATGAAACACTAAGAGCACTTTGAAGCACATTAAGCGATGAGGACAAAGCACACACTGATGAAAAACTTGTGAACACTTGATACACATTTTGAAGCATACACTGATGAAACACTAAGAGCGCTTTGAAGTACATTTAGCGATGAGGACAAAACACACACTGATGGAAAGCTTGTGAACACTTGATAGCACATTTTGAAGCATATACTGATGAAACACTAAGAGCACTTTGAGACACATTAAGCGATGAGGACAAAGCACACACTGATTAAGCACTTGTGAACACTTGAGGCACATTTTGAAGCATACACTGATGAAACACTAAGAACACTTTGAGGCACATTTTGAAGCATATACAAATGAAACAATAAAAGCACTTTGAGGCACATTAAGCGATGAAACAAAGCACACACTGATGAAGCACTTGTGAACACTTGAGGCACATTTTGTAGCTTACACTTATGAAACACTAAAGCACTTTGAAACACATTTTGAAGCATATACTGATGAAACATAAAGCACTTGAGGCACATTTAGCGATGAGAACAAAGCACACACTGATAAACACTTGTAAACACTTGAGGCACATTTTGAAGCTTACACTGATAAAACACTAAAAGCACTTTGAGAGCACATTAAGCAATGAGGACAAAGCACACACTGATGAAAACTTGTGAACACTTGATACACATTTTGAAGCTTACACTGATGAAACACTAAGAGCACTTTGAGGCACATTAAGCGATGAGGACAAAGCACACACTGATGAAGCACTTGTAAACACTTGAGGCACATTTTGTAGCTTACACTGATGAAACACTAGAGCACTATTGAACACATTAAGCGATGAGGACAAAGCACACACTGATGAAAAACTTGTGAACACTGATGCACATTTTGAAGCATACACTGTTGAAACACTAAAAGCACTTTGAGCACATTTTGAAGCATATACTGATGAAACACTAGAGCACTATGAGACACATTAAGCGATGAGGACAAAGCACACACTGATTAAGCACTTGTAAACACTTGATACACATTTTGAAGCATACACTGATGACACACTAAGAGCACTCTGAGGCACATTTTGAAGCATATACTGATAAAACATAAGAGCACTTCGAGACACATTTAGCGATGAGAACAAAGCACACACTGATAAAGCACTTTTGAACACTTGAGGCACATTTTGTAGCTTACACTGATGAAACACTAGAGCACTATAAACACATTAAGCGATGACGACAAAGCACACACTGATGTAACACTTGTGAACACTCTGATGCACATTTTGAAGCTTATACAGATGAAACATAAGAGCACTTTGAGGCACATTAAGCGATAAAGACAATGCACACACTGATGAAGAACTTGTAAACACTTGAGGCACATTTTGTAGCTTACACTTATGAAACACTAAGAGCACTTTGAAGCACATTAAGCGATGAGGACAAAGCACACACTGATGAAGCACTTGTGAACACTTGATGCACATTTTGAAGCATACACTGATGAAACACTAAAAGCACTTTGAGGCAAATTTTGAAGCATATACTGATGAAACGTGAGAGCACTTCGAGGCACATTTAGCGATAAGAACAAAGCACACACTAATAAAGAACTTTTGAACACTTGAGGCACATTTTGTAAGCTTACACTGATTAAACACTAGAGCACTATAAAACACATTAGGCGATGAGGAAAAAGCACACACTGATGTAACATTTGAGAACACTTGAAGGCACATTTTGAAGCATATACAGATGAAACACTAAAAGCACTTTGATGCACATTAAGCGATGAGGACAAAGCACACACTGATGAAAAACTTGTGAACACTTGATGCACATTTTGAAGCATACACTGATGAAACACTAAAAGCACATTGAAGCACATTTTGAAGCATATACTGATGAAACACTAGAGCACTATGAAACACATTAAGCGATGAGGACAAAGCACACACTGATTAAGCACTTGTGAACACTTGATACACATTTTGAAGCATACACTGATGACACACTAAGAGCACTCTGAGGCACATTTTGAAGCATATACTGATAAAACATAAGAGCACTTCGAGGCACATTTAGCGATGAGAACAAAGCACACACTGATAAAGCACTTTTGAACACTTGAGGCACATTTTGTAGCTTACACTGATGAAACACTAGAGCACTATAAAACACATTAAGCGATGAGGACAAAGCACACACTGATGTAACATTTGTGAACACTTGAAGGCACATTTTGAAGCATATACAGATGAAACACTAAAAGCACTTTGAGACACATTAAGCGATGAGGACAAAGCACACACTGATGAAAAACTTGTGAACACTTGATACACATTTTGAAGCATACACTGATGAAACACTAAAAGCACTTTGAAGCACATTTTGAAGCATATACTGATGAAACACTAGAGCACTATGAAACACATTAAGCGATGAGGACAAAGCACACACTGATTAAACACTTGTGAACACTTGAGGCACATTTTGAAGCATACACTGATGAAACACTAAGAGCGCTTTGAAGTACATTTAGCAATGAGGACAAAACACACACTGATGGAAAACTTGTGAACACTTGAGGCACATTTTGAAGCATATACTGATGAAACACTAAGAGCACTTTGAAGCACATTAAGCAATGAGGAAAAGCACACACTGATGAAAAACTTGTGAACACTTGATGCACATTTTGAAGCTTACACTTATGAAACACTAGAGAACTATAAACACATCAAGCGATAAAGACAAAGCACACACTAATGTAACACTAGTAAACACTTGAAGGCACATTCTGAAGCATATACAAATGAAACAATAAAAGAACTTTGGGGCACATTAAGCGATGAAAACAAAGCACACACTGATAAAGCACTTGTGAACACTTGAGACACATTTTGTAGCTTACACTTATAAAACACTAAGAACACTTTGATGCACATTAAGCAATAAGGACATAGCACAAATTGATAAAAAACTTGTTAACGCTTGAGGCACATTTTGAAGCATATACTGATAAAACACTAAAAGCACTTTGAGACACATTAAGCAATGAAGACAAAGCACACACTGATGAAGAACTTATGAACACTTGATACACATTTTGTAGCTTACACTGATAAAACACTAAGAGCACTTTGAGGCACATTAAGCGATGAGGACAAAGCACACACTGATGAAGCACTTGTAAACACTTGAGGCACATTTTGTAGCTTACACTTATGAAACACTAAGAGCACTATAAACACATTAAGCGATGAGGACAAAGCACACACTGATGAAGCACTTGTGAACACTTGAGCACATTTTGATAGCTTACACTGATGAAACACTAAGAACACTTTGATGCACATTAAGCAATAAGGACATAGCACAAATTGATAAAAAACTTGTTAACGCTTGAGGCACATTTTGAAGCATATACTGATAAAACACTAAAAGCACTTTGAGACACATTAAGCAATGAAGACAAAGCACACACTGATGAAGAACTTATGAACACTTGATACACATTTTGTAGCTTACACTGATAAAACACTAAGAGCACTTTGAGGCACATTAAGCGATGAGGACAAAGCACACACTGATGAAGCACTTGTAAACACTTGAGGCACATTTTGTAGCTTACACTGATGAAACACTAAGAGCACTATGAAGACACATTAAGCGATGAGGACAAAGCACACACTGATGAAACACTTGTGAACACTTGATGCACATTTTGAAGCATACACTGATGAAACACTAAGAGCACTTTGAAGCAAATTTTGAAGCATATACTGATGAAACATTAGAGCAATATAAAACATTAAGCGATGAGACAAAGCACACACTGATGTAACATTTGTGAACACTTGAAGGCACATTTTGAAGCATATACAGATGAAACACTAAAAGCACTTTGAGGCACATTTAGCGATGAGAACAAAGCACACACTGATAAAGCACTTTTGAACACTTGAGGCACATTTTGTAGCTTACACTGATGAAACACTAGAGCACTATAAAACACATTAAGCGATGAGGACAAAGCACACACTGATGTAACATTTGTGAACACTTGAAGGCACATTTTGAAGCATATACAGATGAAACACTAAAAGCACTTTGAGGCACATTAAGCGATGAGGACAAAGCACACACTGATGAAAAACTTGTGAACACTTGATGCACATTTTGAAGCATACACTGATGAAACACTAAAAGCACTTTGAAGCACATTTTGAAGCATATACTGATGAAACACTAGAGCACTATGAAACACATTAAGCGATGAGGACAAAGCACACACTGATTAAGCACTTGTGAACACTTGATACACATTTTGAAGCATACACTGATGACACACTAAGAGCACTCTGAGGCACATTTTGAAGCATATACTGATAAAACACTAAGAGCACTTTGAGGCACATTAAGCGATGAGAACAAAGCACACACTGATGAAGCACTTGTGAACACTTGAGGCACATTTTGTAGCTTACACTGATGAAACACTAGAGCACTATAAAACACATTAAGCGATGAGGACAAAGCACACACTGATGTAACACTTGTGAACACTTGAGGCACATTTTGAAGCATACACTGATGAAACACTAAGAGCACTTTGAAGTACATTAAGCGATGAGGACAAAACACACACTAATGGAAAACTTGTGAACACTTGAAGGCACATTTTGAAGCATATACTGATGAAACACTAAGAGCACTTTGAAGCACATTAAGCAATGAGGAAAAGCACACACTGATGAAAAACTTGTGAACACTTGAGGCACATTTTGAAGCTTACACTTATGAAACACTAGAGCACTATAAACACATCAAGCGATGAAAGACAAAGCACACACTGATGTAACACTTGTGAACACTTGAAGGCACATTTTGAAGCATATACAAATGAAACAATAAAAGCACTTTGAAACACATTAAGCAATGAGGACAAAGCACACACTGATGTAACACTTGTGAACACTTGAAGGCACATTTTGAAGCATATACTGATGAAACACTAAAAGCACTTTGAAGCACATTAAGCGATGAGGACAAAGCACACACTGATGAAAAACTTGTGAACACTTGATACACATTTTGAAGCATACACTGATGACACACTAAGAGCACTCTGAGGCACATTTTGAAGCATATACTGATAAAACATAAGAGCACTTCGAGGCACATCTAGCGATGAGAACAAAGCACACACTGATAAAGCACTTTTGAACACTTGAGGCACATTTTGTAGCTTACACTCATGAAACACTAGAGCACTATAAAACACATTAAGCGATGAGGACAAAGCACACACTGATGTAACATTTGTAAACACTTGAAGGCACATTTTGAAGTATATACAGATGAAACACTAAAAGCACTTTGAGGCACATTAAGCGATGAGGACAAAGCACACACTGATGAAAAACTTGTGAACATCTGATGCACATTTTGAAGCATACACTGTTGAAACACTAAAGCACTTTGAAGCACATTTTGAAGCATATACTGATGAAACACTAGAGCACTATGAAACATATAAGCGATGAGGCAAAGCACACACTGATTAAGCACTTGTGAACACTTGAGGCACATTTTGAAGCATACACTGATGAAACACTAGAGCACTATAAACACATTAAGCGATGACGACAAAGCACACACTGATGTAACACTTGTGAACATCTGATGCACATTTTGAAGCTTATACAGATGAAACATAAGAGCACTTTGAGGCACATTAAGCGATGAGGACAAAGCACACACTGATGAAGAACTTGTGAACACTTGAGGCACATTTTGTAGCTTACACTGATGAAACACTAAGAGCACTTTGAGGCACATTAAGCGATGAGGACAAAGCACACACTGATGAACACTTGTGAACACTTGATGCACATTTTGAAGCATACACTGATGAAACACTAAGAGCACTTTGAGGCACATTTTGAAGCATATACTGATGAAACATAAGAGCACTTGAGACACATTTAGCGATGAGAACAAAGCACACACTGATAAAGCACTTGTTGAACACTTGAGGCACATTTTGAAGCATACACTGATGAAACACTAGAGCACTATAAACACATTAAGCGATGACGACAAAGCACACACTGATGTAACACTTGTGAACATCTGATGCACATTTTGAAGCTTATACAGATGAAACATAAGTGCACTTTGAGGCACATTAAGCGATAAAGACAATGCACACACTGATGAAGAACTTGTAAACACTTGAGGCACATTTTGTAGCTTACACTTATGAAACACTAAGAGCACTTTGAAGCACATTAAGCGATGAGGACAAAGCACACACTGATGAAGCACTTGTGAACACTTGATGCACATTTTGAAGCATACACTGATGAAACACTAAAAGCACTTTGAGGCAAATTTTGAAGCATATACTGATGAAACGTGAGAGCACTTCGAGGCACATTTAGCGATAAGAACAAAGCACACACTAATAAAGAACTTTTGAACACTTGAGGCACATTTTGTAACTTACACTGATTAAACACTAGAGCACTATAAAACACATTAGGCGATAAGGAAAAAGCACACACTGATGTAACATTTGAGAACACTTGAAGGCACATTTTGAAGCATATACAGATGAAACACTAAAAGCACTTTGATGCACATTAAGCGATGAGGACAAAGCACACACTGATGAAAAACTTGTGAACACTTGATACACATTTTGAAGCATACACTGATGAAACACTAAAAGCACATTGAAGCACATTTTGAAGCATATACTGATGAAACACTAGAGCACTATGAAACACATTAAGCGATGAGGACAAAGCACACACTGATTAAGCACTTGTGAACACTTGATACACATTTTGAAGCATACACTGATGACACACTAAGAGCACTCTGAGGCACATTTTGAAGCATATACTGATAAAACATAAGAGCACTTCGAGGCACATTTAGCGATGAGAACAAAGCACACACTGATAAAGCACTTTTGAACACTTGAGGCACATTTTGTAGCTTACACTGATGAAACACTAGAGCACTATAAAACACATTAAGCGATGAGGACAAAGCACACACTGATGTAACACTTGTGAACACTTGAAGGCACATTTTGAAGCATATACTGATGAAACACTAAAAGCACTTTGAGGCACATTAAGCGATGAGGACAAAGCACACACTGATGAAAAACTTGTGAACACTTGATACACATTTTGAAGCATACACTGATGAAACACTAAAAGCACTTTGAAGCACATTTTGAAGCATATACTGATGAAACACTAGAGCACTATGAAACACATTAAGCGATGAGGACAAAGCACACACTGATTAAACACTTGTGAACACTTGAGGCACATTTTGAAGCATACACTGATGAAACACTAAGAGCGCTTTGAAGTACATTAAGCAATGAGGACAAAGCACACACTGATGGAACACTTGTGAACACTTGAGGCACATTTTGAAGCATATACTGATGAAACACTAAGAGCACTTTGAAGCACATTAAGCAATGAGGAAAAGCACACACTGATGAAAAACTTGTGAACACTTGAGGCACATTTTGAAGCTTACACTTATGAAACACTAGAGAACTATAAACACATCAAGCGATGAAGACAAAGCACACACTGATGTAACACTAGTAAACACTTGAAGGCACATTTCTGAAGCATATACAAATGAAACAATAAAAGAACTTTGAGGCACATTAAGCGATGAAAACAAAGCACACACTGATAAAGCACTTGTGAACACTTGAGACACATTTTGTAGCTTACACTTATGAAACACTAAGAACACTTTGATGCACATTAAGCAATAAGGACATAGCACAAATTGATAAAAAACTTGTTAACGCTTGAGGCACATTTTGAAGCATATACTGATAAAACACTAAAAGCACTTTGAGACACATTAAGCAATGAAGACAAAGCACACACTGATGAAGAACTTATGAACACTTGATACACATTTTGTAGCTTACACTGATAAAACACTAAGAGCACTTTGAGGCACATTAAGCGATGAGGACAAAGCACACACTGATGAAGCACTTGTAAACACTTGAGGCACATTTTGTAGCTTACACTTGATGAAACACTAGAGCACTATAAACACATTAAGCGATGAGGACAAAGCACACACTGATGAAACACTTGTGAACACTTGATGCACATTTTGAAGCATACACTGATGAAACACTAAAGCACTTTGAGCACATTTAAGCAATACTGATGAACATAAGCACTTAACATTAACGATGAAAGCACACACTGATGACTTGTGAACACTTGAGGCACATTTTGAAGCATATACTGATGAAACACTAAGAGCACTTTGAGACACATTAAGCGATGAGGACAAAGCACACACTGATGAAGCACTTGTGAACACTTGAGGCACATTTTGTAGCTTACACTGATGAAACACTAGAGCACTATAAACACATTAAGCGATGAGGACAAAGCACACACTGATGTAACACTTGTGAACACTTGAAGGCACATTTTGAAGCATATACTGATGAAACACTAAGAGCACTTTGAGGCACATTAAGCGATGAGGACAAAGCACACACTGATGAAAAACTTGTGAACACTGATGCACATTTTGAAGCATACACTGATGAAACACTAAAAGCACTTTGAAGCACATTTTGAAGCATATACTGATGAAACACTAGAGCACTATGAAACACATTAAGCGATGAGGACAAAGCACACACTGATTAAGCACTTGTGAACACTTGATACACATTTTGAAGCATACACTGATGACACACTAGAGCACTCTGAGCACATTTTGAAGCTAACTGATAAAACATAAGCACTTGAGGCACATTAGCGATGAGAACAAAGCACACACTGATGAAGCACTTGTGAACACTTGAGGCACATTTTGTAGCTTACACTGATGAAACACTAGAGCACTATAAAACACATTAAGCGATGAGGACAAAGCACACACTGATGTAACACTTGTGAACACTTGATGCACATTTTGAAGCATACACTGATGAAACACTAAAAGCACTTTGAAGCACATTTTGAAGCATATACTGATGAAACACTAAGAGCACTTTGAAGCACATTAAGCAATGAGGACAAAGCACACACTGATAAAACACTTGTGAACACTTGAGGCACATTTTGAAGCTTACACTGATGAAACACTAAGAGCACTTTGAAGACACATTAAGCGATGAAAACAAAGCACACACTGATGAAGCACTTGTGAACACTTGAGGCACATTTTGAAGCATATACATATGAAACACTAAAAGCACTTTGAACACATTAAGCAATGAGGACAAAGCACACACTGATGAACACTTGTGAACACTTGAGGCACATTTTGAAGCATACACTGATGAAACACTAAGAGCACTTTGAGACACATTAAGCGATGAGGACAAAGCACACACTGATGAAGCACTTGTGAACACTTGATACACATTTTGAAGCATACACTGATGACACACTAAGAGCACTCTGAGGCACATTTTGAAGCATATACTGATAAAACATAAGAGCACTTCGAGGCACATTTAGCGATGAGAACAAAGCACACACTGATAAAGCACTTTTGAACACTTGAGGCACATTTTGTAGCTTACACTGATGAAACACTAGAGCACTATAAAACACATTAAGCGATGAGGACAAAGCACACACTGATGTAACACTTGTGAACACTTGAAGGCACATTTTGAAGCATATACTGATGAAACACTAAGAGCACTTTGAGGCACATTAAGCGATGAGGACAAAGCACACACTGATGAAAAACTTGTGAACACTGATGCACATTTTGAAGCATACACTGTTGAAACACTAAAAGCACTTTGAAGCACATTTTGAAGCATATACTGATGAAACACTAGAGCACTATGAAACACATTAAGCGATGAGGCAAAGCACACACTGATTAAGCACTTGTGAACACTTGAGGCACATTTTGAAGCATACACTGATGAAACACTAGAGCACTATAAACACATTAAGCGATGACGACAAAGCACACACTGATGTAACACTTGTGAACATCTGATGCACATTTTGAAGCTTATACAGATGAAACATAAGAGCACTTTGAGGCACATTAAGCGATGAGGACAATGCACACACTGATGAAGAACTTGTAAACACTTGAGGCACATTTTGTAGCTTACACTTATGAAACACTAAGAGCACTTTGAAGCACATTAAGCGATGAGGACAAAGCACACACTGATGAACACTTGTGAACACTTGATGCACATTTTGAAGCATACACTGATGAAACACTAAGAGCACTTTGAGGCACATTTTGAAGCATATACTGATGAAACATGAGAGCACTTCGAGGCACATTTAGCGATAAGAACAAGCACACACTGATAAAGAACTTGTTAACACTTGAGGCACATTTTGAACTTACACTGATGAAACACTAGAGCACTATAAAACACATTAGGCGATGAGGAAAAAGCACACACTGATGTAACATTGAGAACACTTGAAGGCACATTTTGAAGCATATACAGATGAAACACTAAAAGCACTTTGAGGCACATTAAGCGATGAGGACAAAGCACACACTGATGAAAAACTTGTGAACACTTGATACACATTTTGAAGCATACACTGATGAAACACTAAAAGCACTTGAAGCACATTTTGAAGCATATACTGATGAAACACTAAGAGCACTTTGAAACACATTAAGCGATGAGGACAAAGCACACACTGATGAAACACTTGTGAACACTTGATACACATTTTGAAGCATACACTGATGACACACTAAGAGCACTCTGAGGCACATTTTGAAGCATATACTGATAAAACATAAGAGCACTTCGAGGCACATCTAGCGATGAGAACAAAGCACACACTGATAAAGCACTTTTGAACACTTGAGGCACATTTTGTAGCTTACACTGATGAAAACACTAGAGCACTATAAAACACATTAAGCGATGAGGACAAAGCACACACTGATGTAACACTTGTGAACACTTGAAGGCACATTTTGAAGCATATACTGATGAAACACTAAAAGCACTTTGAGGCACATTAAGCGATGAGGACAAAGCACACACTGATGAAAAACTTGTGAACACTTGATGCACATTTTGAAGCATACACTGATGAAACACTAAAAGCACTTTGAAGCACATTTTGAAGCATATACTGATGAAACACTAGAGCACTATGAAACACATTAAGCGATGAGGCAAAGCACACACTGATTAAGCACTTGTGAACACTTGAGGCACATTTTGAAGCATACACTGATGAAACACTAAGAGCACTTTGAACACATTAAGCGATGAGGACAAAGCACACACTGATGTAACACTTGTGAACACTTGAGGCACATTTTGAAGCATATACTGATGAAACACTAAGAGCACTTTGAGGCACATTAAGCGATGAGGACAAAGCACACACTGATGAAGCACTTGTGAACACTTGAGGCACATTTTGAAGCTTACACTGATGAAACACTAGAGCACTATAAACACATCAAGCGATGAGGACAAAGCACACACTGATGTAACACTTGTGAACACTTGAGGCACATTTTGAAGCATATACAGATGAAACACTAAAAGAACTTTGAGGCACATTAAGCGATGAAAACAAAGCACACACTGATGAAGCACTTGTGAACACTTGAGACACATTTTGTAGCTTACACTTATGAAACACTAAGAACACTTTGATGCACATTAAGCAATAAGGACATAGCACAAATTGATAAAAAACTTGTTAACGCTTGAGGCACATTTTGAAGCATATACTGATAAAACACTAAAAGCACTTTGAGACACATTAAGCAATGAAGACAAAGCACACACTGATGAAGAACTTATGAACACTTGATACACATTTTGTAGCTTACACTGATGAAACACTAAGAGCACTTTGAGGCACATTAAGCGATGAGGACAAAGCACACACTGATGAAGCACTTGTGAACACTTGAGGCACATTTTGTAGCTTACATTGATGAAACACTAGAGCACTATAAACACATTAAGCGATGAGGACAAAGCACACACTGATGAAAAACTTGTGAACATCTGATGCACATTTTGAAGCATACACTGATGAAACACTAAGAGCACTTTGAAGCACATTTTGAAGCATATACTGATGAAACACTAAGAGCACTTTGAAACACATTAAGCGATGAGGACAAAGCACACACTGATGAAGCACTTGTGAACACTTGATGCACATTTTGAAGCATACACTGATGAAACACTAAGAGCACTTTGAGGCACATTTTGAAGCATATACTGATAAAACATAGAGCACTTCGAGCACATTTAGCGATGAGAACAAAGCACACACTGATAAAGCACTTTTGAACACTTGAGGCACATTTTGTAGCTTACACTGATGAAACACTAGAGCACTATAAAACACATTAAGCGATGAGGACAAAGCACACACTGATGAAAAACTTGTGAACACTTGATGCACATTTTGAAGCATACACTGATGAAACACTAAAAGCACTTTGAAGCACATTTTGAAGCATATACTGATGAAACACTAGAGCACTATGAACACATTAAGCGATGAGGACAAAGCACACACTGATTAAGCACTTGTGAACACTTGATACACATTTTGAAGCATACACTGATGACACACTAAGAGCACTCTGAGGCACATTTTGAAGCATATACTGATAAAACATAAGAGCACTTCGAGGCACATTTAGCGATGAGAACAAAGCACACACTGATAAAGCACTTTTGAACACTTGAGGCACATTTTGTAGCTTACACTGATGAAACACTAGAGCACTATAAAACACATTAAGCGATGAGGACAAAGCACACACTGATGTAACACTTGTGAACACTTGAAGGCACATTTTGAAGCATATACTGATGAAACACTAAAAGCACTTTGAGGCACATTAAGCGATGAGGACAAAGCACACACTGATGAAAAACTTGTGAACACTTGATGCACATTTTGAAGCATACACTGATGAAACACTAAAAGCACTTTGAAGCACATTTTGAAGCATATACTGATGAAACACTAGAGCACTATGAAACACATTAAGCGATGAGGACAAAGCACACACTGATGAAGCACTTGTGAACACTTGAGGCACATTTTGAAGCATACACTGATGAAACACTAAGAGCACTTTGAGACACATTAAGCGATGAGGACAAAGCACACACTGATGAACACTTGTGAACACTTGAGGCACATTTTGAAGCATACACTGATGAAACACTAAGAGCACTTTGAAGCACATTAAGCGATGAGGACAAAGCACACACTGATGAAAACTTGTGAACACTTGAGGCACATTTTGAAGCATACACTGATGAAACACTAAGAGCACTTTTGAGAGCACACTTGAACGTAAGACACATTTTGAAGCATATACTGATGAAACACTAAAGCACTTTGAGCACATTAAGCATGAGACAAGCACACACTGATGAACACTTGAACACTTGAGGCACATTTTGAAGCTACACTGATGAAACACTAGAGCACTATGAAACACATTAAGCGATGAGGACAAAGCACACACTGATGTAACACTTGTGAACACTTGAGGCACATTTTGAAGCATATACTGATGAAACACTAAGAGCACTTTGAAGCACATTAAGCGATGAGGACAAAGCACACACTGATGAAACACTTGTGAACACTTGAGGCACATTTTGAAGCATACACTGATGAAACACTAAGAGCACTTTGAAGCACATTAAGCGATGAGGACAAAGCACACACTGATGAAACACTTGTGAACACTTGAGGCACATTTTGAAGCATACACTGATGAAACACTAAGAGCACTTTGAAGCACATTTTGAAGCATATACTGATGAAACACTAGAGCACTATGAAACACATTAAGCGATGAGGACAAAGCACACACTGATTAAGCACTTGTGAACACTTGAGGCACATTTTGAAGCATACACTGATGAAACACTAAGAGCACTTTGAAGCACATTAAGCGATGAGGACAAAGCACACACTGATGAAGCACTTGTGAACACTTGAGGCACATTTTGAAGCATATACTGATGAAACACTAAGAGCACTTTGAAGCACATTAAGCGATGAGGACAAAGCACACACTGATGAAAAACTTGTGAACACTTGAGGCACATTTTGAAGCTTACACTGATGAAACACTAAGAAGCACTTTGAAGCACATTTGAAGCTAACGATGAAACATAGAGCACTACACTGCATGACAAGCACACTTGATGAAACTGACCTTGAGGCACATTTTGAAGCATACACTGATGAAACACTAAGAGCACTTTGAGCACATTAAGCGATGAGGACAAAGCACACACTGATGAAGAACTTGTGAACACTTGATGCACATTTTGTAGCTTACACTGATGAAACACTAAGAGCACTTTGAGGCACATTAAGCGATGAGGACAAAGCACACACTGATGAAGCACTTGTGAACACTTGAGGCACATTTTGTAGCTTACACTGATGAAACACTAGAGCACTATGAAACACATTAAGCGATGAGGACAAAGCACACACTGATGAAAAACTTGTGAACATCTGATGCACATTTTGAAGCATACACTGTTGAAACACTAAAAGCACTTTGAAGCACATTTTGAAGCATATACTGATGAAACACTAGAGCACTATGAACACATTAAGCGATGAGGCAAAGCACACACTGATTAAGCACTTGTGAACACTTGAGGCACATTTTGAAGCATACACTGATGAAACACTAGAGCACTTGAACACATTAAGCGATGAGGACAAAGCACACACTGATGTAACACTTGTGAACACTTGAGGCACATTTTGAAGCATATACAGATGAAACACTAAAAGCACTTTGAGGCACATTAAGCGATGAGGACAAAGCACACACTGATGAAACACTTGTGAACACTTGAGGCACATTTTGAAGCTTACACTGATGAAACACTAAGAGCACTTTGAGGCACATTAAGCGATGAGGACAAAGCACACACTGATGAAGCACTTGTGAACACTTGATGCACATTTTGAAGCATACACTGATGAAACACTAAGAGCACTTTGAAGCACATTTTGAAGCATATACTGATGAAACACTAGAGCACTATGAAACACATTAAGCGATGAGGACAAAGCACACACTGATTAAGCACTTGTGAACACTTGAGGCACATTTTGAAGCATATACTGATGAAACATTAGAGCACTTTGAGGCACTTTAAGCGATGAGGACAAAGCACACACTGATGAATCACTTGTTAACACTTGAGGCACATTTTGAAGCTTACACTGATGAAACACTAAGAGCACTTTGAGGCACATTAAAAATGTAATATTGTTTACTTAAAATTGTTAATTTTAAGAAAACAATATCACATTTAATATTAATAACTTTGCTTTTAGCCAATGTTCTTTTTAATTTTTTTTTTTTTTTGTAGGTGAGCGGAACGTGTACTTCTCTGAACAAAAAATCTTTTTGAGCATATATATATATATATATACTCAAAAAAAAATATATATATATATTTAAAGTCTTACTTTTTTCTATAAAAATTAAAATAATTAATTATAAAGTAGAGATTAAAATTTATTTTAAAACATACTTCCATACAAAATATTATCTTTTGTCAATGATTTAATGTATTTAATTGAAATATACGTAGCAATAATCATGTTGCAGACAGAGTGATAAATAAGCAGACAACAATTCAAATCAGTGTACACGCTTGCCTGCGCGGCACATAAATTTTCGTGCGCGGCAACAATTTGAGCAGTGCGCGGTTGCGCAGCCTAGAGGGAACATTGCTTCTTGCCCTTACATTATTATTATTCAACGTATTTTTACTTTATATTTTAGGCTTACCAAACACAGCAATCAAGAATTTTAGAACAATTTATTACATTTTGCGAAGTATAAAATAATTTCTTACAATAGTAAATAATTGTGTATTTGATTGCTGCGTGTCGTAAGCCCTAAAATATAAATTACAACGTCTTCTTTTATACAGGAGTTACGTTGAATATGACATTTAATTGTTTTCTTATTGTGAATGCTAAAAAGTCAAATATAAATTAACCACTACACCAGCGATTCTCAACCTTCTTAGCTCCGCGACCCCCCCAAATAGTAAATATAAATAATATTAATATTTCCCGATCATCACCCAAAGGAATAATAACAGTAAGCCTTACTATTACTAATTGAATTTTGACTGTAATTATAAATGTAATATTTTTAAATATTATATAATCACATCGCACTAATTTTATACATTAAGAAAACACCAACAGTATAAAAAATGTAATACAACTATTCCTATTATTTTATGTCGTTGCGTTTATAGCGACGGGTATGAAAATGCATGTATGACGTGTACTGTACATATATGAGCAATTTACAAGTTCCAACTTGATGAGTACAGTAATTTGTAATTAGCTCTTTGTAATTACTGATAAAAGTGTACTCGAAGCATCTTATCTCGTAGCATTAAGAGTAGCTAAGATGGCCGAACCTCATACAATCGCCGAAAACCTCGTATTGCCTGCTGCAATTGATACGGTCAGTGTTTTAATAGGTGCGGAAGAAGCAAAAAATTGAAAAACATTCCGCTTTCTAAGGACACAATATGGAGGCGAATCGATGACACGGCTGCCGTTGTCTGCGATCAGATAATTTAGCGAGTGAGTTCGAGTGAATTTTTCAGTATTCGATTTGATGAATCAACAGATGTAGCAAACATGACTGAGTTCTTATGTTTTGTGAGGTGTGAATTCGATAGGGACACATCAATCAAAGAAAATATGTTGTTTTGCGAAACAGTACCGGGTTATACAACGGGACAATGTTTTTTTTTTTTGATGTTTTTTATGAAGCTACGAGAAATTATACTAACATAGATTGGAAAAAATGTATTGCAGTGATGGTGCAAAGGCGATAACAGGAAAGAACAGTGGATTAATATATTTTTCCAGGATAAACGCCATTCTCATTGTTTTTACAGAATAATGAGTGTATGTTGTTGTTAGCTTACTTAGCTGATGTATTTTCGCATTTAAACGACTCGAATGTGAATTTACAAGGACGTGATAAAAACATTTTATTAATAACAGACAAAGTTCACGCGTTCATTAAGAAGCTCGATATCTGGATTATTCGCCTTCAAAGCAAAAATTTGGATATGTTCCCACTCACTTTGGATTATATTGAGAAAAATTTGAATGAACAAGACACTATTATTCACCACAGCTTGGACTGCGTGAAGATGCATTTGCGTGAGCTAAAAACTCGGTTGACGGAATATTTCCGGGAAGATAAAAATGGTTTCTGAAAGAGATGGGTACTGAATCCGTTTAGTGAAAATGTTGCCGCTGCTAAGTTACCAGGGGACCTATTCCGAGCTCTTCCGATAACTCAACGAGAGCGATACACCGGACATTCGATAAGTCCCCTTAGCGAAAGGCAGTTAACGAACCTTAGACAAATCGCTATTCTGTGCTCCACGTTAAGTGGGTTTCGCTACGGGTAGCCGGTCGAGATGCGTCTGGGTCCCACGCTATCGATAGCTGTTACGCTTTAACCAATCATAGTTTAGTTAACATTGTATTTTTGTCACGTGACTGCAACCCGCCATTTTCTAAGCGAAGCACGTGGTTTTAGCATTGTCGTGTATCAGCGCTAGTGAAATAGTTTTGTTTTAAAATGTCGAAGAAAGGAGAACGAAGCCAGCGAACTACGAGTCGCCAGTTCGAGATGCTCGTTAATTTTATGGAAGACAACCTTAAATTAATGTCAGGAAAATTAGATGCTTCCTTTACCGTAAAAGATCGCCAGAAATTGTGGCAAGAAATAGCCGACCGTCTGAATTCCGGTGGAGTCGGCTCACAAAAAAATCCAGAAAGATGGCGGAAAGTAACTGATAGCTTTGAATATAAATATATGACTATCATTTTAATTTATACATAGGCTATGCGAATGAAACCTATTTCAGAAATAATGTTCACGCTATAGCTACTTACTTTAAATTTTAACAAGAAAGCAATTACATTATTCATACAATATTCATAAAGAGTTAAGGTAATTATTTTTAAGCAATACAAAAACGTAGTTTATTAACACTCTCTCCAATTGCTCGTGAAGTAAAATCATTCTTACACCAAAAGACGCCATGTTGTTTCACTTTCGTTACGTTCCTAACGGCAGCTCGAGAGTGACCGATAACAAAAGCTTAGTTATCGCAAGTGGCTATCGGAACCGAAAACGAAACGTACGGCTCGGAATAGCAT